>NW_016107412.1:4497422-4528701 GCF_001604975.1 Cebus imitator
CAAGAGCGAAACTCCGTCTCAAAAAAAAAAAAAAAAAAAAAAAAAAAAAAAAAAAAAAAAAAAAAAAAAAAAAAAAAAAAAAAAAAAAAAAGAAAAAAAGAAAAGAAAAAAAGAAAAAAGAAAGCTTTTCTTAATCCAAGCACTCAGCAGGAGATCCACCACAGCCTAGGCCAATTATCTATCTCTTTACCAGGATCCAGTTATGTCAAGCTTGTCATTTTCTAAATATAAATATTACTTTGTTTAAGTGTCGTTTTTTTTAAAAAAGCTGCCAATATATGAGCTTTATTGAATATGAAAATGAATAATTCTCTCCCAGTATTTGTCAAGTGTAAAATTTTAAATATCTAACTTAAACTTCTTAGAGAGATGTATGTGTAAAAAATTAGCATGGAAATTCAGAGAAGGGAAAATCAGCAGGTTTTAGGATGCCTGAGTTTTCTACATTGTGATTAAATCTTTTTGGCTGTAAAACTGTTTTTCATTAGGATACGAATAGTTTGTTTTTATTAAGTGAAATAACATTGACAGAAAACATTTTAAGATGTAGAAACATACAGTTGGATAAAATCACTGATGATATATTCTCAAATACGACACCTGTTACTGAAAGACTGACTATCCGAAAATTAACTAGCATTCTATTGACTAAATTTTTTAACACAAGCATGAACAGTTAACAATATATATTTTAAAAAATCACAGTGTCTATCATTACATCTCAATAGTTCTGAAATCCCTGGGCTTTTTTGTCAGAATAAATTAACTTTAAAAAGTGGGAAAAACCTAGTGATATTAGAAATAGAGATTTAAGATAAGAACATGGATTACTTTAGTTTTAGAAACAACATTTTTTCTTGTGATTTTAGAGAGCTCGAAATGCAATTTGGATTGAAGATAACTAATTCTTTCAGGGTCAGTCAGAAATCCAGAGTTTCCAGAGAGCCTTCGGTTTGTTCAGTCAATAAGTTCAGGCTGGTCCTATTGTTTCTCACACAACCATTTGCTATAATAGGCCCATTGTTAATTATTCTTAGAAGAAATATAAACAGTTGGGTCCCTTCCTGCTCTCTAAGAACTAGCATGACCAAAATATTATCATATATGATTAGATCCAAACTCTAAAAGAGAAGTGTTAGAATTATTCTCAGACAATCCTGTACATAAAAACCAACTACTCTGTGTTCTACCAGTCTTGAAAACTTATTATCCAGCAGAAATGCAGATTAATTCTTATGTCCTTGCCCAGAAAATGGGAAGCTAATGTCTTGAATAGCAGGTTCAGTGACAGGACTAATGGTACATAATGAGGGGAAAATACTGAAATAAGTATTTAATTATTAAATTCTATTTTAAATTCTGTTTTGTAGAACTTTAAGTTCTATTAAATGTAGAACAAATAACTGACAGAGTACCTGCTCAATAAATACTAGCCATTTTTCTAATTGATTTATCACAGATGGACTGCAAACATTCCCCCTTTCATTTTTGAATAGTTTAAAAAGTAAGCCTTTCCTTCAAAGGAAACAGAACCTCTTTTTCTGATTGATTTTCAGCCCTGGTTTAATGAGTAATCTTTCAATTGTTAAGAAAGAGGAGAAGAGCATTCCCAAGAAGAAAAGTTAAAGGAAAGGAATACCTCTGGAGAAAACTAGTTGAGGGGAAAATATAATTTGTCTACATTTTCCAAAGGAGCAGAGATAAGTACAAAAAATGGTGGGAGGTTAGCAGTGAGCCAGCAAAGCTAATGCAAAAATTATTGTGGTTTTGCCATGACTTTCAATAGAAGATCACTTGCAGGTTGCCTAAGGAAGAATGCCCATTGCCTCCAAAAAAGCAGATGATCGAGCATGGCAACAGACTGCTAAGGTGGAGACTGTTTAGGGTTCCAAAACCCACAAGGGATCCATGTGAGCCAGAGAGTCTCCAGCATAGACTCCAGCAGAAATATTCTCTCTCCTGGAGAAGACACCATTTGTTTATCATCATCCACTACCTTACCTGTAGACTAAACAATTTGTCACCTTGGAGTTTGTTCTGTTCTTATCCGATTATTGATGTGAACAACCCACTAGTCCCCTCAGTGACCCGGAGGATTTGCAAACTCAAGGAACAGGGACTCAGGACAATTAATGTGGTGGTGGTGGTAATGTTCCCCACTCAAGATCTCTTCAGAGCAGCACTCAATGTATTGGAAACTCCTGAGCACAACTCATTGTTTAATGCTTTTCTCTCCCCAGTCACTTCTGGATGCTAACCCAGGATAATAACCCAGGAAAATTTTTTTTAAATCTTGGCAGTCATTTATGATTATTAATTCACCGATTTAGCAGTATTATGGAGGGCTTTTTCTGACTATGATTATTTTATCTTATTATATTGTTTCTTTATCCATATCCCTCATCTACACTTTGACCACAAATGGCATGCATTTGCCTAATGTGACAGTATATTCAGGGTTACAAAACTCGACAAATTCAGCAAAAAAACAAAAAAGGTGAACATGTGAAAAAATACAAAAGAGAAACTTGAATAATTAGATAGAAGAAATACTGTATTCCAGAGTCATGTTTTTATTCTGACCAAGCATAAAAAGAGACATATACATCTATTGCTTATTTGCTAAGAGCAAAGAGAACTTTGCAAGTTTAAAAGCTACACAGGGAATTTGAACCACTAATTTGAGAGTATTATAAAGCCTCACTTCCTAAACTTGAAGGACTCAGTAACTTAAAAAAATTTCAAATCTCGGCCGGGCACTGGTGGCTCACGCCAATAATTCTAGCACTTTGGGAGGCCAAGGCGGGTGGATCATGAAGTCAAGAGATGGAGCTCATCCTGGCCAACATGGTGAAACCCCGTCTCTACTAAAAATACAAAATTAGCTGGGCATGGTGGCATGCGCCTGTAGTCCCAGCTACACAAGAGGCTGAGGTAGGAGAATTGCTTGAACCCAGGAGGCGGAGGTTGCAGTGAGCGGAGATGGCAGCACTGCACTCCAGCCTGGCGACAGAGCGAGACTCCATCTCAAAAAAAAAAAAAAAAATTCAAATCTCATCCTTAAATCTCCAGAGAGACCTTAAAAATGTAGTCAGATGGTTTTTTCTGGAAGCATTTTCTCCGTCTTGAACAAGAAAAGGTAATTAACAGCTGCAATAGGACAAATGAGAAAGATAACCAGAATGTTA
Source organism: Cebus imitator (assembly GCF_001604975.1). NCBI lineage: Eukaryota > Metazoa > Chordata > Mammalia > Primates > Cebidae > Cebus > Cebus imitator. The sequence goes on from NW_016107412.1 coordinate 4,500,611, forward strand.
CTGTTGGTCAATCCTTTATACATATTTTCTGATTTACTTTCATTTGCTTTTCCTACTATAGACAGTTAACATTATTCTTTCACCTACAAACTCCAACAGGTCAGAAAAGAAAGGAGAAAATAGAAATTGAAAAAAACAATTTTTAAAAAAAATCAGGTGTTGAGAGAACTATATAAATCAGCTTTCCTCTGGTAGCTTCAGATCCTTGACATCATAAAATGTAATGTAGTTGTTATCAGGGACTACTGCCGGTTTAACAATTTATGTTCTAGATACTCTTGAGTACATTAATGCTATTATAAGCAGGGTGGCCACTGCACTGAAATAAGACTTCATTTCCCCCCATCTACCACGTACAGTTGGAAGATACATTGCAGGTCTCTAGAAGTGTTGTGGTAGAAATGATAATGATATTGAGGACAATGCCAATAAAGACTCAAGCAACTTAGCTTTATTCAACAACTACTGTTTCAGAGATTTTGCTTTTGGTGCATTACCTCTTTTAATCTTTGTAACCATTACTTGAGAAAGGCACTAGGGTAATTATGTTGTAGATCCAAGAGACTAAGGCTGTCAGAAGTCACTCACCGACAGTCATGCAGCTGAGGCCAGAAACCAAGGAAAGCAATACTCTTGAATAGAAACATGATTAATTTAGATGCCTCCAAAGACATAGAAACTTTATCAAATAAGGCAAATATTTCATTAGGTTGATGCAAAAGTAATTGTGGTTTTTGCATTAAAAGTCATGGCAAAAACCACGATTACTTTTGCATCAACTTAATATTATGTAAATATCATTTAATAATTAATTCTTAATAAAATAATTTATATACAAATATGTAAATGAACTTTGATTTGGAATTCTGTGGCATAAAATGTTTATTTCTCCTAAGAAACTCATTTGTTCTTTTGACTGGAAAATGAAAGATAAGGAGTAACATTTTAGGTTTTAAAATTTGGCTTCCAGAAAGCTCAGAGTTAACTTAGCTTTTAAATAGTGCCTTCTATCTCATTCCAGTCTTTTTTTCTCTCTTGTCTTGTTTTATATATGACTTGTAAATAGCCTTAATCCTCACCTCTTCTATTCTAAAATATATAAAAATTATTTTAAAACTGGTGAAAAAAATCCAAATCAATTCCTTAAAAAACATTACAGTGCTTAGGGTCAATCCACAGTCTTCCTTCTCAATTCTGAAGTGTATACAGATAGTGGCTGTTCTTATGTAGAACTTACAGTCTTCTTTGAAGAGGCATGTCCATGTCTGTCCCTATGGGCCATTTAAGGCATTCATTTTCATTCATTAAGAATGAGCAAATCCTTTTTATCCTTAACCTTAATTAGTTGACTTTCTTCTTTCCAGTCTTAGTTAATTGGGAAGTAATGGTTTCAATGTGTCATTATTTTAAATTAAATAGCTGAATCGAAAAATGATTACTTTCTGCTTCCTTCTTCTCCATGATTCTACTGAAGAGACAGGCTCTCCTGCACATACTATCCCTATTGTAACACTTCTGCTTTATATATATATATTCCATCTTATAATGAAGAATGTCTTGGTTATCTATATGCCTTTTGAAGATAGCAGGAAAGTACATGAACATCAGAGACAGCTTGAGACAAAGAATAAATGTTTTATTTCTTTTTGAGGTTTCTAGACTGGAGCACTTGGCACAGTAATGATTTGATGAATGAATAGTAAAATTCTACTGCATTTTGAATATTGAATATTTATAATATATCTTTCCCTGTGGTTGCTTAGAGCAGCTAAGTCACCTTTCTGCTCATCTGCTCACCACCAAGCTACACACACCACATGCTCACTCATTTTGGAGACTCGGCGCTGTGGGAATTGCTTGGAGTGAGTCTTTATGCCTGTGATCTCAAAATAAGACTTCCATTACTATTTTAAGAAGAGATTCCAAAATGGGGTATACTTATCTAAAATAATAAAACTGCTAGTCAATTTTTCAAAAACTTCATAGAAAAGATCCAGCAAGACCATATGATTTCTCCTGTAAAATTTTCACTTTTGTAAAAAGTTTATTAGTACTAGCCAACAGAATTTTCAATCATAACTCTAAATTGTTATGATCATTTAATTGGTGAAAGACCCACAATGCTTATTTATATCTAGGCAAATCTGGGACCTCTCATCTTGTTTCCTTTCTCACTCAGCTGCACTTTGCTGCTTTCATTATTTCATATTTGCAAGGGCCCAGGCTGACAATCACTATTTTTCTTCAACTTGTATTGTAAGTTCAGGGATACACATGCAAGATGTGCCTATTTGTTACATAGGTAAACGTGTGCCATGGTGGTTTGCTGCACACATCATCCCATCACCTAGGTATTAAGCCCAGCATCCTTTAGCTATTATTCTTGATGCTCTCACTCCTTCCACCCCCTGCCCAAAAGGCCCCAGTGTGTGTTGTTTCCCCCTGTGTCCATGTGTTCTCATCATTCAGCTCCCACTTATAAATGACCACATGCAGTAGTATTTGGTCTTCTATTCCTGCATTAGTTTGCTGAGGATAATTGCTTCCAACTCCATCCATGTCCCTGCAGAGGACATAATCTAGTTCCTTTTTGTGGCTGCATAGTATCCCATGGTGTATATTTACCACATTTTCTTTATCTATTCTATCATTGATCAGCATTTAGGTTGATTCCACATCTTTGTTATTGTGAATAATGCTGCAATGAACATATGCATATGTGTATTTTTATAATAGAATGATTTATGTTCTTTTGGGTATATACCCAGTAATGGGATTGCTAGGTCAAATGGTATTTCTGCCTCTAGGTCTTTGAGGAATTGCCACACTGTCTTCCACAATGGTTGAACTAATTTACTCTCCCACCAACAATGTAAAGGCATTCCTTTTTCTCTACAACCTCTCCAGCATCTGTTGTTTTTTTGACTTTTTAATAATAGCCATTCTGAATGGCATGAGACGGTATCTCACTATGGTTTTGATTTGTAGCTCTCTAATGATCAATGACGTTGAACTTTTTTCATATGTTTCTTGGCTGCATGTATATCTTCTTTTGAGAAGTGTTTATTCATGTTCTTTACCTACTTTTTTATCGTTTTGTTTTTAATGACAATCACTTTTATGGATAAAGTTTTCAGAAGGAAAACCTAAAAAATGAATCACCATATTGAAACATCACAAGATATCCAGTCACTAAAGTAGGCACTGTTTATAGCCAATCCAATTTGTTGCTAAGCTAAGATTTAGTAATGGGTGCCTTATTCTCTCTATCCAAGAATTTCCTTGTGAAGAATAAAACTCAAGGAAAATAAACCATCAAGTAACTCATGCTGTTCTCCTCATTTGCTACCTATCACATCAAATAATTTGATATGAGTGAAACTAGCTCAGAATAAAAGAAGAGGAAATTGATTAGTTAAAAGTAACAAACTAAAGCCACAAGCTGAATGAGCTAGAAATGAGCCAAATAGATCTTTACACTCTGGCTGGGTAGATGGTCAAATGAAAAGACCTTTCTATTTACCTGAGTACAGCCTTCTCAGATCTTATCCTAGTGCCCAAAGCTCATCATCCCATGTGAAATACCCAAATCACTTCAAGCTCTTGGGAAGGCTTAGAACCACTAGATAATTAAGTAATTATTGAGCACTGTTTTTTTTTTTTTATCAGGAACAATATTTGACGCTGTTCTCACAGACATAGCTGTGTTCTCATGCAGATGTTTAACATCAGTCAGCTTACTTTTGCACTCTCAATTCCAATTATTTAGTGCTGTAACTAAATAAAACATGAACAGAACAGCCAATTATATAATTAATAGGATCCGGATTTTTTTTATCTAACCCTGTTAATTTACAGAATTGATTATGGAGAGTCAATGGTTTTGCTTTTAAAGATAGCTGACTACTGAAGAAGCTAAAGGCAAAGCCAAGGTTTCCAAAGTCCCAGGGCAGTGTCGTTTCCCTCTTCTAAAATCAATTGTCAAATATACTTATAAGTCAAGAAGTGTGAGACATAAAAAGCGGATATGCAAACTCATGCATTTAAACTCCACTTTCTTCTATAAAAAACTTAAAGCAGCTTGTGCTTTAAAGAAATAAAATAAAAATAAGACCAAGCCACCTAACAGAAGTTTCATTCATTTATGACTTCATAAACTTCTTAATAAATGTTAAGTATTACCATAGAATTTCTGATTTATTTGCTTCAACCAAGGTACCCCTTTGCTTTATGATGAATTTGTTTCAGTTGCCTTACAGGAATTCATTTTTTGTGCTCTCTGTTAACTATGCAAAATATTAGAAGCTGAAGATTTATCATTTTTATTTACTTTATTATGATCTTGGACCATTTCTTTAATGTTGCTTAGCTAAACTGTTTTCTTGTCTCTAAAGCATTAAATGAGCAACTGGCAAATATAAACCAAGTGATTAATTTAGACCCACGATTACTGTTGAGTTGATGAACAGGAGTCACATAGATTCTACATTAAGTTTTTTGGAAGACAGAAATCATGTGTTAAAGCAATTCACATTAATTCACACATTGTTTATGCCAATGGTGCCAAAATGGCCATCTAAGACATTTTTTATTTAACTATAATTGGCACAATGGTTGATTTTTCCTGACCAACACCCAAATATGGTCAAAAGGTGCCTTTTATGACACATGACCCACAAGCAAGTTTTGGCCACTCACATTTTAGTAAGAAAAAAATTTTACTTGATCCTGTACTTTCCCTTTAATCTGAGACAATTTTCTCATGATTGGTAAAATATTTTTGCTTTTATTTTGAATATATATTTTAATATAAAAAAGGACAGTTTCATTGGCCTATATTTACATATTGCATTTACATATTTACATTTTTATTCCGCTTTCATACTGTGCCAACTTTGTATATCTAACTTTTTTTTTTTTTTGCTAAATTAAGGTCATTGCATTTTCGTTCCAGACTATTTCAACCTAATTCCATCTAATTTTTGTTTTCATGACTTCTATTAGTTAATTCTAATAGAAGCGTAATATTCTTTGCACAGAACCCAAACGCAGGACAGTCTGTTATGTTATGCACACTAGTCAAACTACCAGGCTTTTTTTTTTTTTAATTTTTAGTTGTTTCAGGGCTATGTGCACAGGTTGTTTTTATAGATAAATGACATGTCATGGACATTTTCTGTTCATATTATTTTGTCAGCCAGATAATAAGCACAGTACCTAACAGGTCATTTTCAATCTTTACCCTCCTCCTACTCTCCTCCCTCAAGTATGCCCTAGTGTTCATTGTTCTTTGTGTCCATGTGTACTCAATGTTTAGTTCCCACTTACAAGTGAGAACATGCAGTGTTTCATTTTCTGTTCCTCCATTAGTTTAGTTTGCTTAGAATAATGGCCTCCAGCTTCATCCTTGTTGCTGCAAAGGACAGTATCTCCTTCTTTTTTATGGCTGTGTAGTATTGCATGAAATTACCAGGTATTCTGATAGCCTCCTGAACATTGCTTTCTAGCTTCATCTGGAAATCACAAGGATGTAATTTATCATGACTAGTGTAAAGCTAATTCTTAAGAATTGTCAGTACCTCCAGTTACCATATAACTTTTTTAGCCAGTATCTAGGTAGGGTTCTTATTTTTATCCAGTTCCTTAGAGAAAGTGTCCAATTACTTTAAGGGAACTCAAACCAAGAATTGGAATAAGAACATACAGATCAGATAAGCTCAGATCAGATGATGTATCTTCCCTGGTCTAAACTTGAATGGCTCCCTTAACTATATAATCAAGTTTTAGAGGTATAGACTGATATTTAAGGTCCCTTTGGCCTGGTCCCAATTATATGTCCTCATGTATCGTGCTTGCCAATTATACCCAATCATTCACCATTTTAAGACTTAGAAAAACCCACAATGTAACTGTAGAGATGCTTATACTTTTTCCTCCCTTGGCAAATCCTCTTCTTTTTCTATAAAAATCCTACTAATACTTCATAGTCTCATTTTTTGTCACTTCCTTTGTGAAGCTTTGCTAGTGCCTAGGGTAGGTTTATTACTGTCATGGAGCTTTGTGCACATCTCTATTGAAGCACTTATTTCATTCTGCCTTAGTTGTCATCCTGTCTGCCCTCTCCAAGCTAAGTGATATGTCATCAATCAATCAAGAGACTTTTGCATTCTCTGAAATTTTATAAATTGATAACCAAAACATTTCTCATTAAATCACAACATGAAGATTCTACTTCCTTAAAAGAGGGGGTTCCAGGGCCCTTTTAAATTATTACCCTCATTAGCAAAGAAAATGTTTCACTGTTCTTGTTAGAAAATCTACAGCTGAGGGGTTATTAATTGACAACCAATAGATCAAATAGCTTATGGATCGATTTTGTGTGGTCTACATGCTGCCCCCCCAAAATGAGCCAACATTTATAATCCAGGATATTTCATGTTAAAAATCTGGATTAGGCTTCTTTGGGGAAAAAATAAAATATAAAACTGCTGGGCCTGACTCCCCAGATGACAACCACTTTCTGGAGCTGAGCATAATGTCTGGTACGGTAGGGCACACATTCTTCACTTTGCCACAAACCACACCAATCTCTTCTATCCCCATAACGAAGAGGCCAGTTGTCATTCATTATCATGTTTATACCTTCACTGTTTTATACTACAGAAATAGTTTTCTGTATCCAGGGATGCTACACATAAGAAAACACAAGCTTGACCAGATATACCATGTTTTCTTTTTGTTCTTGAGTCATTTTTTAAGTGACTTGATTTATATGTGCTTTTGAGTTTGCAATGCCTGATTTATATTTTCCCTTACTTCATGATGTTCAACTAAACTGTTAGAAGGGGTGAAAATTTGTTCATAAAGAGTAAGTCTACTATCGTCATCAGGTTAACAATATTACTATATGAATCTATTTTTTTTTAGTATAGAAAACAGGAAGTTAATAAAACAAACCTGGAAGAATTCCAAGGGAATTATTATTATTTTAAAAAATATGTGAGTGACTGCCTCTAGATATTTATTCAGGCCACTGAGAATTAATTCAACCCTTGTACCTCTGACTGACAACAATTGGAATTGTAGTGCCGTTGCTCAAATTTAAAGGTGTTCTGCTAGTCAGAACCGCTTGCTGATTAGCTTTAAGCATAGTGGCCCAAATCTAGTGATAAAAAAGTAAATGTAAAGACTACATGAGCTTATAAACAAGATACATGACATTGGACATAATCTCTAAAAACATGAATTGTATAGAGGCTGGTAACAGTTGGAAAATACTATGGGATCCAACTATTACTCCTACAATGGAACCCAGAAAACTACTGTTTAAAAAGGGAAACATTTACTCCTCTGTCATTATGGACTCACCGTATTCCAAATTAATTTCACCAGCAAGGAGAGACATGAGTCAGTAAGCACAGTTTTACCACAGTCTAATCAGAGTTCCTTACATAAAAGGAGAGGCCTCAACTCAACCATCAAATAGAACACATTTTTAGCTACAAACATAACTTTGCACTCAATTTTACACTCAATCTAAAACATTTTATTCACAAAGTAATTAGGAAACACCTAACAATGAAAGAAAATATCAACTCAGCAGCAGGGGACTACAGATAGATACGATTAACCTCACTGCCCCAAATAAGCAACAATTCAAATGGATGATAATGGAAGAACAGAGGGGAAAAGCAAAGTTTGCTTTCTGAGCTTCCCGAGCTTCCGGAGCTTCCCACTCCTAAAGCCATCTGTACTTGATTGAGATGGGTGTGCATGTGCACAAGCTCACAAAGTCATTGGAAAAAAATCGGCCTATTTTTCAACGTCCTATTTACGTAATTCCAAAGACCAAGCAGTTTCTGAGTTTCAAGAAGACAGAATATTTGAATGACAGCATTTTTTCCCATTGCATCCCCAAAACAATCTATACAGCACATTCTTTAAAATCATGTTGGTCACTGTTTATAACAAACTCTTTCTTTATTGTTTTCGAATCTGCTAGGTTTTATTTAGATCAGGGTGTCCAATCTCTGGCTTCCCTGGGCTACATTAGAAGAAGAATTGTCTTGGGCCACACATAAAATACATTAACACTAACAATAGCTGATGAGCTTAAAAGAAATTACCAAGAGTACTACTTAAATTATGAGTTCATCACACAGGTGATTCACATTCTCTAAGCCTGCTTTGTATAATATGTAGTTCCTGGCTATCTGATGAAGCCATGAAACCTTCAACTGGTTTGCCACATGGAGATCAAACATGCTGCATTAAAAGACAAGCCTTTGGAATTTTTCAGTAGGAAAACACGTGAACACAAAGAACAGAAGAAATTATTGACGACCACCACTTCATCAAATGTGTCTGCACTGAGAGCATCATTCTTAGTGGCTAACCACTAAGCCATTAATTGCTGAAGCTAAGAAGTTTTACCTTTACTATTGGTGAAGAGGTAATCCTGCCTGCTGCTAAGGACATTTGTCATGAACTTTTAGGAGAGGTTGCAGTTCAAAAGATAGCACATGTTCCTCTTTCAGCTAGCAACATAACTAGATGATTTGATGAACAGCAGAGGATACTGAAGCATAATTGGTAGAGAGGATTAATGAGTCACCACGTCTGCAATCCAGGCTGATGAGTCTACCAATATTTACAGCAAGCCAATAATGCTTGTTTTTGTGAGATATATTTTTCGGGAGGATGTGCATGAGGGTATGTTATGTGCACTTTTGTTGCCAACCAACACAGCAGCTGCAGAACTATTCAAGTCTTCGAATGATTACATATCAGGAAATCTGACTGGTCATTTTGTGTCAGTATATTCGTAAACGGAGCAGCTGCCGTAACTGGATGGCTTTCTGGTTTCACTACCCAGGTCAAAGAGTTTGCTTCTAAATCTGAGTCAATGCACTGTGTCATCCATAATGAAATGCTGGCTAGCTGAAAAATGTCACCTGTACTTAACAATATTTTGCAAAATGTGATTCAAATTAACCATATTAAAGTACATGTCTTTAACTCACGTCTGTTTGTGCAGCTCTGAGAGGAGATGGACACACAGCACACGTCTTCTTCCATACTGAAATGAGATGGCTTTCTAAAGGTGGATCAGTGGTCAGAGTTTTTGAGTTATGAGAGCTGCTCCAGAGATTACTTTTAGAAAAGCCGTCATCACTGGCAGCACATTTCAGTAACACAGAATGAGTCGCAAAACTTGCTTACCTGTGTGACATTTTCAACCTGTTCAACTAACGCAGTCACTTGAGGGGAGACTGACAACTGTATTCAAGCCGGCAGATACAGTAGCTGTATTCAAAGCCAAACTGGAATCATGGAGGTGATGAGTGAACACTGGGATTTCCGACATGTTTCAAACGTTGGCAGAAATTTTGAAAGAGATGGAGTCAGGGCCTTCTTTCTCCCAGCTGGTGCATGATCATCTATATTAGCTTTCGAAGAGTTTGAGCATTGCTTCCCAACCATAAAGGACCCTGAACTGGGAAGGAACGCATCTGCGACTCATTTGTTAATAAGCCAGGTGAATCGACTTTGTCCGTGCTAGAAGAGGATCAAGTGCTTGAAATCGCAAATGATGATGGCTTTAAAAGTATGGTCGAGACAACTTCAAATCTCCATATGTTCGGGATTAAAATCAAGATGGCATTTCCTGAGTTTGCTACAAAAGCACTGAAAAGCCTGCTTCCATTTCAAACATCCTAACTTTGTGAAGCAGGGTTTTCTGCAGTGATAGCCATCCAAACAAGATTACGGAGTAGTATGGACATAAAGCAACACACTTTGGGAGTCACTCTCTCCCGTCACCCCCAGATGGGACCATCTAGTTGCTGGAAAACAAGCTCAGAGCTCTCACTGCTTCTACGTTATGGTGAGTTGTATGATTATTATTATTACAATGTGATAATATATAAATGAAGTTCACAGTAAATACAATGCGCTTGAATCATCCTGAAAGCATCCCCCTTCCTCAGTCCTTGGAAAAGCTGTCTTCCATGAAACTGGTTTCTGGCACCAAAGAGGTTAGGAAACACTGCTCTAGAGGAATTGCTTTCAAACTCTGACCACGAACCACAGAAAGAAATAGATTATACATTAAAGATTTCGTATACGCATGCCTGAAACAAAACTTAATGTGAAACAGTGCTTACCCTTACCTATTCCTCTACACCCCATATTTTCAATTATGTTTCTTTCTATTTTATAAAAACAAAGTACTAGTTGTTACCCACTAAACTGATTCTGTGGCTCACTAACATAACTTGCAGTTTTGAAAAACTTGAAAGCTTTTTGATTTCAGATGCATTTACCAGCATAGTCTATTTAACTTATTAACTAAATGGAAAAAAGAAATAGGAAAATTTTAAAGGTGGTGAATAAAAACTTAAATGGGAAAAATGTATACCAGAGCTACTATTACCCCAGTGTTGAAAGAAAACACGTGTACTAATTTATCACTGAAAACAAGACCAGGCTGGGCATGGAGGCCTGTAATCTCAGCAGTTTGGGAGGGCGAGGTGGGTGGATTGCTTGAGCTCAGGAGTTGAAGATTGGCCTGGACAACATAGTGAAACCTCATCTATACAAAAAATACAAAAATTATCTGGGTATGGTGACACACACCTGTGGTTTCAGCTACTCAGGAAACAGAGGACAGATTCAGTTTGAGAGGTTGAGGCTGCAGTGAGCCAAGACTGTGCCACTGCACTTCAGTCTGGGTGACAGAGGTAAGACTCTGCTTCCAAAAAGAAGAAAAAGGAAGGTTGTGACCCATTCTACAATTTCAGAAGTTTTTCTAGGTGTTTGGTACTCTGCTAAGCACTTTCAAGTTTTCCAAGTCTCAGGAAAACAGAGTTAGATATACCATTATTATCCCCATTTTGCAGATTCGGAAATAGAAATTTGCAAGCCTGAATTCAAAATCCTGACCTATCAACCACTACAGTGTTCTGCTTTCCAACTGAAATTGCTATATCCTAATGATTCCAGCAAACTAAAAAAATGAGCATATACCCCTCATAATTAGTAAACACTTCAAAACAGTAACAAGAAACATCCATCTATCTGAGCCCAAGCTGTCAGGCTTTAGAATTTCATGAAGAGATTGAAAATTAATTGGGAGGGGTTTGCTTAGTCCTTAACTCATATGAAATTCTTACTTTCACCACTAAAGAAACCTGAAGCATGTATTATATGTCTGCGCTCTGTTAAGCAACCTGCATTCACTGTTTCCTCTTCATTGGTAAGGAAGAAATAGTTTACACAACCTGCCCAAGCTTTCACCAATACCACTATTCCCCCATGTATCCCAATCCCAGTAAACTGAACTATCTTGGGTTTCCAAAACCCACCATGTTATTTTGTGTATCCACAACTTGGCACAAGTGTTTCTTTCTGTTTCCTTCTCTCCCTTCTCCAATGATCTATGTCTTTAAGACTTATTGAAAGGCTATGTAGAAAGTCACCGTGACTCATTTTCCAATGTGTTAAGTGGCCTACCTTGCTTCCTTTTCTCCATAATAGAACTTACATTTTCATTATCAGTTGGTTTGTTAGAGAAGTTCTTGTGGCAGAGTTTATGCCTTTCATTTCCATACTTTCAGTACCTGGCACTGTGGTAGGTTTTCATACACACTGGCTGGTTGAATGAATAAATGAACCAATGAATAATGCACAACAAAAAAAAAAGCCCTGAAAACTAAAAAGTTAACATCTAGCCTTATGGGATTAAAATACAAGTTCAAACTCCTGCATAGGTACTGATTAAAAAGGGGAAAATGATGGAGGCCCTCCCTGCAATACAATTTTCCAAGAGTGATCCCAATCAACACTAACCAATCAATCCCCAAGATGATGCCAATACCAGGTTCAGCTGAGTTGGCAGTAAATCTTACAGAATGAAGAAATTGCAGGAAAATAAAAGAATGCTAAAATTGACCCAAAAGATGATGATTGTTGCTATATAAAAGATCAAAAGCAGAAGAAATATAAAAGTCTAAAAATCAATGCTGTTCATTATGATTTGTAGATTTTTGTAAGTTGTTTGGATAAAAGTTAAACAGAAGTGTAAGGAGAAAAATCCCCCCTGGGATTTCAGAAAATAACTTTCAACTGTTACTTTTAAAAAATGAAATAGAAATGTGTTTCCCTAACAACATGCAAGTAGGATATTAAAGACAATATGCACTTATTCTTGAACACAACACCTAGACATACACCCTATGACACAGAGTTCCTAATCACTAAAATGAAAGCTAGGTTTTCTAAAACAAAATCATACATTTCACATTTCATGCTCAATGTGAAGTGTTTTTTAATCGTAAAAGCTCATTGAAAAATAAGTGACTATCAGTCAACCAGTTTTCACAGGGATTTCTGTCGCTTTGTGACATGCATGACAAGCGGTTACCCAGTCACTCCCACAATTGTAAACATTTCTACCAGTAAAATGTTAGGTTTCTTTCCTTTGTGACAACTTTGATCCACATAGGATGCCTGTAAATATTAAGGCAAGAAATGGTATTTGACTTCAGTAATATTGTGCAGCAAGTAAAATAAAATTACTGTTATATTTTCAGTATTAGTGTTAAGCAGGTTCTCAAACAATTTTCAAAGAAAATAGGTTGCAAGGTAGAGTGAGTGACAAGTTCCATAAGAATCCATGTGGGAAGAAGTGCATCTTAAACAGATGTTGGTCTGGGAGAAAAGCTATAACCCAGCCATGATTTGCCTTTTCATTGTGACTCTCTGTTCTGTTTTGAATCTCCTGGGGGTTGTTTGATAACAGTAACTGAAGAAATACAAAGACAAGTTAATCCACATATTATAAAACTCACCCAGTTTAAATGCGCTATTCAATGATAATTTTTAGTAAATTTAAAGTTATGCTACCATTACAAAATCCAGTTTTGGAACATCTCCATCAACTCACATCTCTCTTAGGCCCTTTTCAGTTAATCCCCATTCCAGCTCCCAGTAAACCATGGATTTATTTCTGTCTCTATGGGTTTATCTTTCCCTTTTTTTTTTTTTTTTGATGGAGTCTCACTCTGTCACCCAGGCTAGAGTGCAAGTCTGGAGTGCAATGGCACAGTCTCAGCTCACTGTAACCTCTGCCTCTCGAGTTCAAGTGATTGTCCTGTCTCAGCCTCCCAAGTTGCTGGGATTACAGGTCCCCACCACCACACCTGGCTAATTTTTGTATTTTTCGTAGAGACGGGGTTTCACCGTGTTAGCCAGTCTGGTCTCGAACTCCTGATGTCAGGTGATCGGCCCACCTGGCCTCCCAAAGTGCTGGGATTACAGGTGTGAGCCACTGTGTCAGGATGGATTTATCTTTTCTAGATTTTTTTTCTTTTTTTAAATTATGCTTTAAGTTCTGGGATACATGTGCAGAACATGCAAGTTTGTTACATAGGTATACAAGTGTCATGGTGGTTTGCTGCACCCATCAACCCATCATCTACATAAGGTATTTCTCCTAATGCTATCTCTCCCCTACCCTCCCACCCCGTGACAGGACCTGGTGTGTGATATTCCCCTCCCTGTGTTCATGTGTTCTCATTGTTCAACTCCCACTTATGAGTGGAAACATGTAGTGTTAGGTTTTCTGTTCCTGTGTTAGTTTGCTGAGAATGATGGTTTCCAGCTTCATCCATGTTCCTGCAAAGAACATGAACTTGTAGATGTTTTATACAAGTGAAATTATATAATCTGCAGTCTTTTTCATCTGGCTACTGCAGAAAGCATAATATTCTTGAGATTTATCTATTTGCTGCATGTAAATCATTACTTTTTATTGCCAAATAATATTTATTTGTATCAGTATACTACATTTTGTTTATTTACCAGTTTATCAACATTTGGATTATTTCCATTTTTTGGCTACTGTGAACAATGCTGCTATGAACATTCTTCTGTTAAGTGTAGACTTATGTTTTCATTTCCATTAGACAGATACTTAGAATTGTTGGATGATACGGTAAATTTACATTAAACTTTTTTTTAATATACTTTAAGTTCTGTGGTACATGTGCAGTTCGTGCAGGATTGTTACATAGGTATATACATGCCATAGTGGTTTGCTGCATCCATCCCCTGCCATCTATATTAGGTATTTTAATGTTATCCCTCCCCAATCCCCCACCCCCTGCTATCCCTCCCCTAGCTACCTAACCCCCAAAACACTCCGGTGTCTGATGTTCCCCTCCCTGTGTCCATGTGTTCTCATTATTTAACACCCACTTATGAGTGAGAACATGCTGTGTTTGGTTTTCTGTTCTTGTGTTAGTTTGCTGAGAATGATGGTTTCCAGCTTCATCCATGTCCCTGCAAAGGACATGAACTCATCCTTTTTTATGGCTGCATAGTATTTCATGGTGCATATGTGTCACATTTTCTTTATCCAGTCTATCATTGATGAGCATTTGGGTTGATTCCAAGCCTTTGCTATTGTAAACAGTGCCAGGATGAACATATGTGTGCATGTGTCTCTATAATAGAACATTTTATAATTCTTTGGGTATATACCCAGTAATGGGATTGCCGGGTCAAATGGTTTTTCTATTTCTAGGTCCTTGAGGAATTGCCACATTATCTTCCACACTGGCTGAACTAATTTACATTCCCACCAACAGTGTGAAAGCATTCCTATTTCTCCACATCCTCTCCGGTATCTGTTATCTCCTGATTTTTTAATGATCGCCATTCTAACTGGTGTGAGATGGTATCTTAATGTGGTTTTGATTTGCATTTCTCTAATGATCAGTGATGATGAGCATTTTTTCATGTTTATTGGCCTCATACATAGCTTCTTTTGAAAAGTATCTGTTCATGGCCTTTGCCCACTTTTGAAGGGGTTTGTTTTTTTCTGATAAACCTATTTTAGTTCTTTGTAGATTCTAGATATTAGCCCTTCATCAGATGGGTAGATGATTGCAAAAATGTTTTCCCATTCTGTTGATTGCTGGTTCACACTAATTATTGTTTCTTTTGCTGTGCAGAAGCTCTTAAGTTTAGTTAGATCCCATTTGTCTATTTTGGCTTTTGTTGCCATTGCTTTTGGTGTTTTAGTCATGAAGTCCTTGTCTATGTCTATTCCTGAATGGTATTACCTAGGTTTTCTTCTAGGGTTTTTATAGTGTTAGGTATTTTGTTTAAATCTTAAATCCATCAATTGTATAAGGTGTAAGGAAAGGGTCCAGTTTCAGCTTTCTACATATGGCCAGCCAGTTTTCCCAACACCATCTATATTAAACGTTTATGAAACTGACAAACTTTTTCCAAATTTGCTATACTGTTACATAATCAGCAATGTATTAATTTTCTTTTTTTCCCCATATTCTCAACACTTACTGTCTCTTTTAAAAGTTATAACCATGCTAGTCCACATATTCTTAAAGGACTTCATCCTTAAGTATTTTCTTATACCTTAATCCTGTAGTATCCATTATATCCTATCTAGGGTCCAATTAAACAAATACACTCCTTTCCAAACTAAATAGATTTGATGAATGGAGTATAATAAGCAAAAGAGGCTTCAAAGCTGTAAAGTAAGACAGTCTTATTCAAAAGGCATCCTCTATGGATAATCCAAAATATAAAATGCCTTATTTAAATTTTGAGTGCATTATATGAAACAGGACACAGATAAAAGAGAGTTATAATCTATTTTGCTCTTTCTGCATTATATCTTACATGGAATATACTGTGCAGTTCTACAAATAAGAAAATACATGCATTTCTTATAGAAAATTTGCGAACAATGAAGAAAAGAAAAATATACCATTTTCATTTCAATAAATTTCAGTCTTTTTTTCTAAATGTACATATATTTTAAATATGTTTCATTACAACTAAAATTATGCTTATATGCTATTGAGAGTCCTGATGTTATTTATTTATTTATTTATTTATTTATTTTTTTTTTTTGAGACAGAGTTTCGCTCTTGTTACCCAGGCTGGAGTGCAATGGCGCGATCTCGGCTCACCGCAACCTCCGCCTCCTGGGTTCAGGCAATTCTCCTGCCTCAGCCTCCTGAGTAGCTGGGATTACAGGCACGCGCCACCAAGCCCAGCTAATTTTTTGTATTTTTAGTAGAGACGGGGTTTCACCATGTTGACCAGGATGGTCTCGATCTCTTGACCTCGTGATCCACACGCCTCGGCCTCCCAAAGTGCTGGGATTACAGGCGTGAGCCACCGCGCCCGGCCTTATTTATTTATTTTTGAGATGAACTCTCACTTTGTCATCCAGGCTGGAGTGTGGTGGCATGATCTTGAGTCACTGGAGCCTTCACCTCCTGGGTTCAAGCTATTCTTGTGCCTCAGCTTCTAGAGTAGCTGAGACTACGGGCATGTGCTGCCACACCCAGCTAATTTTTGTATTTTTAGTAGAAATGGGGTTTCACTATGTTGCCAGACTGTTCTCAAATCCTGACCTCAAGTGATCCACCCTCTATGGCCTCCTAAAGTGCTGGGATTACGAGCATGAGCTATCATGCCAGTTATTTTTAAATTTACAATTGACACATCATAATTGTACATATGTATGGGGTTCAATTTGATGTCTCAATGTGTGTACACATAATGATCAAATCAGGGTAATTACCATATCCATCACTTTATTATTTTTGTGTGGTGACAACATTCAAAATCTTCTAGCTATCTTGAAATATACAATACATTATTATTTGTTATAGTCACCCTACCACATATTAGAACACCAAAACTTATTCTTCTTGTCTCATTGTAACTTTGTGTGCATTAACCAATCTTCCCTGGACACCCTCCCCTCCCCAGCCTCTGATAATCAGTATTCTATTCTCTATTTGTATGAAATCAACTTTTTTAAGAGTCAATATGAGTGAGGTCATGTGGTGTTTGTCTCTAATATAATGTATTTTGAATATTTTCCCACAATCATACATTTTCTTTTATAATTTAAAGATTTGATAACATCTGTTGTGAGAATGTACCACAATTTAATCATTTATTTGTTCAACATACTCTAATTATTCACCTCTGTGAGTAATGCTGTGAAGAACATCTCTGTGGCCACAACTGTGTCCCAAATCTCATTTGAAGAGAAACACTGGTGTGTTGAAGCTTTTCCAGAAAGGGCAATAATTGGAGACTCTGAGAATATGCTGCTGAAAAAGAAAAGACTTAAAAGATTATGCCAGACAGAAAGATCTGAAGCGGTGACATGAAAGCAGAGTTGCACACTGAGCTTCGGTGATAAGAAGTAAACAATGGTATTCATTACAAGGAGGCACATTTCTATTTATTATAGAGACCAACAATAACAATTTTTAAAAGCCCCCACATAATGGAAGCATCTACAAAAAACAAAACTTAATTGAACAGCTTCCTTACTCCTCAACTTTAGTGGCAGTTGGTAGAAAATAGGGTCTATTCTTATACCATAAACCATAGAAGAACATTTACATCTGAATCACTTCATGAAATGAGTGGGTCTAGCAAGCAGGTATTTGTCAATCATTATTGGTAGCCTTTGGACAGCTTTAACTTTATCCTTGTGATTCTCTCATGACAAAATAGAGCCCCAAATATATGACAAGTTTTAAAAAATTAGATTCTATAACATATGAATCAAAGATCTGGCTTAAAAAATAAGAGTCACTTTTCTGTCATTTCATGCTGGATCAGGAAAAAAATATGAGTGATTAATGGACATGTGATGCAACTCTTAATTTCTGGATCGCTAATCATCTCTTGGCAAGCATAAGGAAGTGATTTGTGACCTGGTACCTTAAGTATCTAGGGTGATATAGAGAGCTAAATAACCATAGAATTTATAAATAATTTATTTTATTTTTATTTTCATCTTCAAAGTCATTCTGGGTGTTACTAACTACAGGTTGATCTGGGGGAAATCCTTGGGCTATTTTTCAAGACTTTCTACAATCTTCAGAAGGGTTTTATGGAAATTCATAGAGGATCTATTATGATAAAATTTGGAATACAAATTTTCCTATAGTCAAAGTTATCCTCAAATGTATAATCTCCTCAAATAAACTCATATATGTTAGGTTTGGTTGAGGTGTAAGGGGGAAAATTGTATCTACCAAACACAACAACCATTCAGATAACTACTCTGCTCGTTTGGCAACATATAGGAGCCATAAAACGAATTCAAATTGTCATGGCATGATTCACTCTGAAGTCCAGCCTAAAAGAAAACTCCAAAGTTAAACAACTAACTACACTTGGGGCTCATACACAGGAAGCAAACTCAACTGATGCTTCTCTAGCAATATTTTATTAGATGAATATTTTTTTTCTTCTCTTGGAAACATCAAAAATACAGGACTGGAAATGAATGACTTGCACTTTCCTATGAATGTGCTTTAGGATAGGCCTGACAATAAACGGAAAATTACCTGTAATCTCTAAAATCCTTTGAAACGTTATTGGAGATATGTAAATGGCTTTCTCCTACACAGAGGGGCTTAGCCATCCTGTCTGGGATGATAATGCAATCATCTGTAGAAAATATAAATTCCCTAATTAACATTAGAGCCCTGGGAAACTTTCTCTCTAAAAGGCAAATGTAGGTAGCCCCCTCCACAGCTATCAAACTGAGATGGTTTGGCTTGATTGATGTGATTGGATCTTAGTTTAGTGCCTTATTTCCTCTTTCTCATTTGGCAAGGAACCTTCAAAACAAAATGTCTTTCAGAGAATCTTCCACACCTTGTCTTTAATCAAAGTAATGGAGAAAGACCCAGTCAAATGGAAGCTCCCTTCACAGAGCAAAATAGACATGTTAATTTCAAGGCATTAAAAGAGAAATCCATAAGAGTGAGCATTAAAATATACCTCCTTTCTCTTCGCTATACATTTACTTTACTTGGGACATTGATTTCTCCAGCTGCCCCCTTTCCTCAAAACCTTCAATTGCTCAATTTTTTCCATTTAAGCAAATTATTAAGCAAACAAATCCCTTTCTCTGCTCTTTCTCACCACTTCCTCTGGAATTCTTATTACATCTAGGCTGATTTTTCTTCCTCTATTCTCCCACATGATTTAAAATGCCTAGGCCAGACACAGTGGCTCACTCCTGTAATCCCAGCACTTTGGGAGGCCAAGGCAGGTGGATTGCTTGGGCTCAGGAGATTGAGACCAGCCTGACCAACATGGTGAAACGTCATCTCTACTTAAAATACAAAAAAATTAAAAAAATTAGCCAGGTGTGGTAGCTCACACTTGCAATCCTAGTTACTCTGGAGGCTGAGATGAGAGGATTGTTTGACACCAAGAGGAGGAGGTTGCAGTAAGCTGAGATGGTGATACTGCACTCCTGCCTGGGTGACAGAGCAAGACTCTGTCTCAAAATAAATGAATAAACAAATAATAAAAAATAAATGCCTAAATGATTTGAAATGCAAAGCAGACAATGCTTACTTACTTAATCCTTACTTAAAACATTCAATGGCTATTACCCATAAGTCCAAAGTTCTACATTACTTATAAGTCTACATTTTTTTATGCTTCAGTTTCTTAATCTGTGAAGTAGGGACTATAATAGTCCCTATTCATAGTACAGTTGTTAGTACTAAAGTGAGTTCATCATGCAAAATGCTTAGAATAGGGGCTGATATATATTAAGTTAAACATTTGTCTACAGTGATGACAATGACAATGATGGCCATTTCTCCTGGGGGCCTAGCTCTGGGGATGTCTCTCCCTTTCCATGCTCTGCCTCTTTATTTCATTAATCCATTGTATTTAGTTCTGACGCATCTGAATGGGCAGGGTTACCTTATATGACCGATAAATACATTACCTGGACCATGGCTATTTCCAGGTTTATTATGGAACAAAATAAGGACCAGTATTCCTAGGAAAGTCTAGGTCAGCAGTGGTATAAATCTCAAATAGAATGAGCTTTTTGCAGCCTCCAAATTTTCTTAAACTCTGAAGCCAAGACAGAGTCTCATTTTTGAGCTGTGATCACCATATTACTTTGATAAAACTGCTGTAGCCAGACCCTCTGAACCAAAACCAAAACCAAAACAAAAAAAACACAAAAATATAAAAACACACACACAATATAAAACCTTCTCTTTGGACAGATACAATTGCAATGAGGATGAAAAGTCTATTGATTCAACTGTAGAAAATCTTAGAGTATCAGAAGCATCCAGAATGATTATCCTTTTTCCAGATGTTGTGCATCTGTTGTCTAATGCTTAAGTTGGCTAGTTAAAGGTTTAACCTCTTACATTTTAGCTGAATGCTTTGCCACCATGTAAGTATGATCAGTACCTTGCTTGAGAAAAACAAGCAAGATACAGAAAAACAGGGACTTTTATTGTTTCATAGGTTTCAAAATACAGTTGCGTGTCACTTAGTGACAGGGATACATTCTGAGAAATGTGTCATTAGGTGATTTCATCATCGTGCAAATACAAAACATACTGACAGATAGTATAGCCTATTGCTTCTAGGCTATATGGTATAGCTTATTGCTCTTAGGATACTGCAGGCAATTGTAACACAGTGTATTTGTGTATATAAATATATCTAAACATAGAAAAGGTACAACTGTGCATGCTGGTGTTGGCAACGGCTATGTAAGGCTAGGAAAGCCAGTCTCTAGTCCCCTAGCTGGCACATGCTGATAGGTGCTGGTAGCAGCACCGTAGGGGCTTGAGATTGAGCCTACCAACCCTGCTGCTACCACTAGTACTCACCTCCTCTGCTAAAAATCAAAATAGTGAGTAGATAATCACACTTCAAATAGATTATCCAGAAGAGAACACTGGAATTCAACAGAAAAGTGACAGGATACACCTAATATGAGGAAGAACAAGGAACACCTAAATTAAGCCTGCGAGGCAGAGACCATGAATGAACTGGAAGAGATTCCCCAATGCAAGGAAAGGGTAAGTGAAAAACCCCCAGTGGTCTACATTGCCACTGTGGACTTCTGCAATCCTAGCCATGAGAGTGTGCCTTGAGCCTCATGGGTCTCAAAACTAACATAGAGAGGTGAGAGACTATGCAATGGCATTGCTCCAGAGGGAAGCTCATGCTGGGTCCCACATACTCCCTGAGACCTAAGCAGCTACACCAAGGCACCATTTTAGAGCCCTACTCCCAAAAGATTGCCTACTGTCCTGGGTCCCAATGGTGTCAGAGATGAGGCACAAGCAAAGCATGGGCTACTGCCACTGGGACTGAAATGAAAGCAAGACATAGGCCACCATTTTTTTTTGGTGCTGAGGAACAAGTGGTGTGCACATTCCCACCCACTGGCTTACAATACTGCCAGTGAAGACAGCCCCACACTACCCAGTGGCAGGTCTAGAGGACAACCACTACCATCCCACACCTGTGGAGCTCACCAGGGGTCTAGGGATTACCTCACCCCTGCCTACCATAGCTGGCAATTGCACACACCACCCAGAGGCCTGAAGATAAGTACACCCAGTCTACCCATCAATTCCCTTATGCTGGAGTATGCGGTCCAGGGACCAGGGGATTTCCCAGCCTGTTTCACCACTGTTGGCACCTAAGCATTTATCTTGGAGGCTTGAGATTGAGCCTACTCACCCTGCTGCTACCACCGATCTGCATGTGCTATCTGGGGGACTGCAGACTAGTTTTCCTACCCCACCACAGCCACTGTGCACACCAGCATACACAGTTCACTCCTGCTCCACAGGACTGTCCTGCCACTGCCACTGCCACCATCCACACACCAACTGCCCAGGGACTCAAGACTCTGACCACCTTCCCATTCCACTACTGCTACTGTGGGCATCTGAATAAACCACCTGAAGGGCCAAGAAGTGACCCATCTAGATTTGCTAGTACCATTGCAGGTATATGCCACATTGGTGCTCAAGGATGTGTATACTCAGCTCACCACTGCCACCAGTGGGACCTGAAGGTCAGTCCATCTGGCATTCAAGTCCCCAGCAAAACTTTACCACAGCCCCAATAATAACAACATCCTAAGTCACTGAGGAAATAATAAATAACACTGATGCTGTTTACAGCCAGATAATTCATATAGAGACAACTTTACTGCATGCACCCAGAATCAAAGCCAAAGGGCCCTACTCAAATGACCCTTTCAGAAAAAATATCTTGCCCTACAAAAGCAAATTTTGAAAATTGGAAGAAGTGACTATTACACCAGATATGCAGATATCAAGGTAGGAACATAGGGAAAATGAAAAAGCAAGGAAATATGACACCACTAAAGGAGCACAGTAGTTTTCCAGGACAGATCTCAAAAGAAAACAAATTTGTGAAATCTCAGAAAAACAATCTGAAATATGTATTTTAAAGAAGGTTAGTGAGATACAGGGGAAAAGTGAAAAAACAATGCAAAGAGATGAGAAAAAACAATTCAGGATATAAATAAGAACTTTATGAAAGAGATAAGTATCATAAAAAAAAAACAAAAAACCAAGCAGAATTTCTGGAACTGAAGCTCTCACTGAACAAAATGGATTGAAGGTTTTAAAAATAGACTAGGTCAAGAAGAAATAATTTCTAAATGTAAAGACAAATCTTTTGAAATAACAAAGTCAGGCAAGAAAAAAATAAAAATAGAAAAAAATGAACAAAGTATTCACGGACACAATAAAGTGACAAAATATTTGAGTTATCAGTATCCCAGAGAGCAAAGAGAAAATGAAAAAGCTAGAAAACCAACTTACTCAGATAATAGATAAAACTTCTCAAATCTAGCAAGAGATTTAGACATCAAATACAAGAGGCTCAGAGAACTCCAGACAGGTACAATGCAGAAAGGTCTGCTTCATGGCATATTACAGACTGTCTAAACTCAAAGATAAGGGAATTATTCTGAAAGAAAGTGAGATGCAAGAGGAAAGCATCTAATTGTCAAAAAATAAAAAATAAAAAGAAATCAGACTAACAGCAGATTTATTACCAGAAACCTTATAAGCAACGAGCGAATGGGATATATTCAAACCTGAATATATTCAAAGATGAAAGAGAAAAAAGAAATACTGCTAACCAATAATACTATAACCAGAAAAAGTATCCTTCATAAATGAGAAAGAAAGCATTTCCCAGACAAGCAAAACTTGAGAAAATGCATGACCACTAGATGAGCCTTGGCAGAAATGCTCAAGGGAATCCTAAATCTAAAAGTAAAAGAATGACATTTACCATCATGAAAAAATAAAACAATAGATGAAATGCACTGATAAAGCAAACACACAAATGAGGAAGAGAAAGGACTCAAATACTACCACTGCAACAAACCACCAAACCACAATAACAATAAAAAAGAAACAAGGAATATACAAAACAACCAACAAACAATTAACAATATGACAGAAACAAAATCTCACTCATCAATAATAACTTTGAGTAGAAATAGATTAAATTATCCAGTTAAAAGGTATAGACTGGCTGAATACATTAAAAAAATTATCCTTGAATACCAAACCTCTGTTAAAAATTTTTTTTTTTTTTTAAAGAAGATCCAACTATTTCTTGCAACTGCCTGCAAGAAACTCATCTCATCTGTAAAGATACATATAGAGTGAAAGTAAAGGGATGGAAAAAGACATCCAAATGGAAACCAAAAACAAGCAAGAGTGGCTCTACTTATATAAGTTAAAACAGACTTTAGGGCAAAACAATAAAAAATAGATGAAGGTTGTCATTTTAAAATGATTAAGAGATCAGTCCCCCGAGAGGATAAAACAATTCAAAATATGTATGCACCAAACACAAGAGCACCCAGATATATAAAGCAAATATTACTAGATCTAAATAAAGAACTATAATACAGTAATAGTTGGGTATTTCTACAGCCCACTGTCAGCATTAGACAAATCATGTAGACAAAAAAGCAACAATGAAATAATTGGACTTAAACTGGACTTTAGACCAAAGAGACCTAACAGACAACTACAGAACATTTTATCCAACAACTAAAGAATGCACATTCTTCTCATCAACACATGGAACATTATCTGGGGTAGACCATATGTTAGGCCAAAAAAATAAAGTCTCAACAAATTAAAAAAATATTGAAATCATATCGAGTATCTTCTCAGACTACAAGGAAATAAAACTAGAAGTCAACACTAAAATGCACTTTGGAAAGTACACAAATACATCAAAATTAAACTAAATGTTTCTGAATGACCATTGGGTTAATGAAAAAATTTACATGAAAGTTAAAAAAAAAAAGGAAACAAATAGAAACACAACATATCAAAACTTGTGAGACACAGCAAAACCAGTACTAAGAGCGAACGTTACAGAAATAAATGCTGCATAGAGAAAATAGAAAAATTTCAAATAAAATAGGAAAGCAAGAACAAACCAAACCCCAAAATTAGCAGAATGAAAGAAATAATAAATATCAGAACAAAACTAAATGAAATAGGGACTAAAAAAATTACAAAGAATCAATAAAATGAAAAGTTGGATCTTCAAAAAGATAAACAAAATTGATAAGCCACTAGCTATATCAACCAAGAAGAGACAAGAACCACATAAACAAAATCAGAAATGAAAAATTAGACGTTACAACTGGTACCATAAAAATACAAAAGGAAAAAAAAAAAGAAAAAAAAATGCAAAAGGTGACCAGAAACTATTATAAACAACTATACCCTAAGAAACTGGAAAATCTAGAGGAAATAGATAAATTCCTAAAAATATATAACCTACCAAGATTGAATCAGGAAGGAACAGAAAATCTGAACAGATCAATAATGAGTAATGAGATTGAATTAGTAATAAAAAGTTTTCAAACAAAGAAAAGCGCAGGACTGGATGGATTCACAGCATAATTCTATCAAATGTACAGAGAAGAACTAATAACAATCCTCCTTAAAATAAAACTACAGGACAGTATCTCTAATGAACATAGACACAAAATTCCTCAACAAAATACTAGCAAACCAAATCCAACATCATATCAAAAAGATAATACACCATGATCAAGTGGGATTTACACCAGGTATGCAAGGTACAAATCAATAATGTGATACATTGTATCAACAGAATAAAGGACAAAAAGCTTATGATCATCTCAATAGATGCAGAAAAATCATTTGATAAAATTCAACATTCCTTCATGATAAAACTCTCAAAAAATGAGGCATAAAAACCTACATCAAAATAGTAAAGGCCCTATATGATAAACCAATAGCTAACATCATCATGGGAAAAATCAGACTCTCCTTTAAAACTGGAACAAGACAAGGATGCACATTTTTGCCACTCTTACTCAACAGAGCGCTAGATGTTATAGCCAGTGCATCAGGTAAGAGAAAGAAATAAAAGGCATTCATACTGGATAGGAGAAAGTTAAGCTGTCCCTCTTTACAAATGACACAATTTATATATAGAAAAACCAAAAGATTCCACAAAAAAATTTTAGAAGTCATAAACTGAGTAAAATTGCTAGATACAAAATCAACATACAAAAGTCAGTAGCATTTCCATACAGCAAAAATGAAATCACTGAAAAAGAAATCAAGAGGGCAATCCCATTTACCATAGTTACACACACACACACACACACACACACACACACACACACACACCCCCCTAGGAATAGACTTAACCAAGGCCAAAGACCTCTATAAGAAAAACTACAAAATACTGAAGAAAGAAATTGAAGAGCACACACCAAATAGAAAGGCATTTCATGCTAACAGAGTGGAAGAATTAATATTGTCAAAATGACTATACTACTCTAAGCAATCCACAGTTTCAGTGCAATCTCTATCAAAATACCAATGTTATTTTTGTCAGAAATGAACAAAATAATCTTTCAAATGTTTATGAAACCAAAAAAGCCAGAATTTTCAAAGCCACCCCAGGTAAAAAGTGTAAAGCTGAAATGATGACATTATCTGACTTCAAAATGTATTATAAGCCTACAGTAATCAAAATAGCATGGCACTAACATAGAAACACACACTGGCCAATAGAACACAGTAGACAACCAAGAAATGAATCCATATATATATATGGATTCATTTATGTGTATATATATCTCCAACTGATCTTTGATAAAGCCATTAAGAATGTACATTGGGGAAAGGACACCCTTTTCAATACATGGTATTAGAAAAACTGGATAACCATATGCAGAAGAATGAAACTGCACTTCTATCTCTCACCATATACAAAAATCAACTCAAGATGATTTAAAGACTTAAACGTAAGACTTGAAATTATAAAAGTACTGGAGGAAAATGTAAGGCAAACTTTTTAGGACATTAGTCTAGGCAAGCAAAGATTTTATGAATAAAACATCAAATCACAGGCAGCAAAAAAAAAAAAAAAAAANAAAAAAAAAAAAAAAAAAAATAGACAAATGGGACTATATTAAAGGCTTCCACACAGCAAAAAAGCAATCAACAGAGTAAAGGGGCAACCTCTTGAAATGGAGAAAATATATACAATTATTCATCTGACAGGAGACTAATATCCTGAATACACAAAGAACTCAATTTTTTTAAAAAGGGCAAACAATCTTATTTAAAAAAAAATTGTCAAAGGACATGAATAGATTTTTCTCTAAAGAAAACTTACAAATGGCCAACAGACTTATGGAAAAATGCTCAACATCACTAATCATCAGGGAAATGCAAATCAAAACCACAATGAGATATCATCTCACCCTAGAGAGAATGGCTATTACTAGAGACAAAAAATCATAGATGTTGGTGAGGATGTGGAGAGACAAATTGTTATATAATGTTCGTGGGAATGTAAATTCGTACATCTATTATGAAAAGCAGTATGAAGATTTCTCAAAAAACTAAAAACAGTACCATCACACTATCCAGCATTCCCACTACTGTGTGTTTATCTAAAAGGAAATAAATCAATATATGAAAGGCATACATAAACTTCTATGTTTATCGCAACACTACTTTTTTTTTAACTTGGGATACATGTGCAGAATGTGCAGTTTTGTTACATAGGTATACATGTGCCATGGCGGTTTGCTGCACCTATCAACCCATCACCTAGATTTTAAGCCCCACTTGCATTAGCAATTTGTCCTGATGCTCTCCCTCTTCTTTCCTCCCAACCCTGACAGGCCCTGGTGTGTGTGATGTTTCCTTCCCTGTGTTCATGTGTGCTCATTTATTAGCTTCCGCTTATGAGTGAGAACATGCAGAGTTTGGTTTTCTGTTCCTGTGTTAGTTTGCTGAGGATGAAGGCTTCCAGCTTCATCCATGTCCTCGCAAAGGACATGATTCAGTTCTTTTTATGGCTGCATAGTGTTATATGGTGTATATGTGCCACATTTTCTTTATCCAGTCTATCACTGATGAGCATTTGGGTTGGTTCCATGTCTTTGCTATTGTAAATAGTATTGCAACACTATTAACTATAGGAAAGATATGGAATCAGTCTAAGTGTCTATTAACAAATGAATGAATAAAGAAATATGATATATAGAGACAATGGCATACTATATGGCCATAAAAAAATTAAAATTATGTCATTTGCAACTACATGGGTGGAACTGGGTAGAGGTCATTATGTTAAGGAAAATAAACCAGTCACAGAAAGAGAAATATTGCATTTTCTTACTTATGTGTTGGAACTAAAATCATTGCTCACATGGAGATAGAGTGGAATGATGGATACCAGAGACTGGGAAGGGTACATGAGTGGCAGTGGGGATGAAGAGAGGTTAATGGGTACAAATAAACAGTTCAATAGAAGGAATAATCTCTTCTTTGATAGATGAGTAAAGTGACTATAGTTAACAACAGTGTATTGTACCTTTTAAGAAAATGAGGAGAGCTTGAAATATACCCAAAACATACAAATCATACTCACAAGATAGATACTCTAAAGGTCCTGACTTAATCTTTATACAGTTTATTCATGTAACAAAATTTCACATGTACCCATAAATATGTACAACTACAATAATAAAAAATTGTTTTAAATTTTTAAGTTCTGGGGTATATGTGTAGGATGTGCAGGTTTGTTACATAGGTAAACATATGCCATGGTGATTTTCTGCACCTATCAACCCATCACCTAGGTATTAAGCTCAGCATACATTA
>NW_016107412.1:4529361-4670582 GCF_001604975.1 Cebus imitator
CTTCATCTATGTCCCTGCAAAGAACATTATCTCATTCCTTTTTATGGCTGCATAGTATTCCATGGTGTATATGTACAGAATTTTCTTTACCCAGTCTATCATTGATGGACATTTAGGTTGATTCTATGTTTTTGCTATTGTGAATACTGCTGCAATGAACATAAGTATGCATGTATCTTTGTAATAGAATGATTTATATTCCTCTGGGTATATACCCAATAATGAGATGGCTGGGTCAAATGGTATTTCTGGTTCTAGATCTTTGAGGGATCTACATACCATCTTCCATAACGATTGAACTAATTTACATTCTTACCAACAATGTAAATTTTTAACAATATTAAAAAATGACACACCCATACTGAGCACTTAAAATGAATAGAGTTTTTAGGGGTAGAAGTTGCTTTGGGTGAGTCAGTGGGTGGGTGGTGAGTGAAGGTGAAGGCCTAGGACCTGATTATTGTAGATTTTATAAACACTGTCCACTAGGCTACACTAAATTTTTTTATTATTATTATACTTTAAGTTCTGGGGTACATGTGCAGAACATGCAGGTTTGTTACATAGGTATATATGTGCCATGGTGGTGTGCTGCATCCATCAACCTGTCATCTACATTAGGTATTTCTCCTAATGCTATCCCTCCCCAATCCTTCTACCCTCTGCTATCCTTCCCCTAGCCCCCCATCCCTGGACAGGCCCCAGTGTTTGACATTCCCCTCCTTGTGTCCATGTGTTCTCATTGTTTAACACCCACTTATGAATGAGAACATGCTGTGTTTGGTTTTCTGTTCTTGTGTCAGTTTGCTGAGAATGATGGTTTCCAGCTTTATCCATGTGCCTGCAAAGGACATGAACTCATCCTTTTTTATGGCTGCATAGTATTCTATGGTATATATGTGTCACATTTTTTTTATCTAGTCTATTATTGATGGACATTCAGCTTGGTTCCAAGTCTTTGCTATTGTGAACAGTGCCATAATAAACATACGTGTGCATGTGTCTTTATAACAGAATGATTTATAATCCTTTGGGTATATACCCAGTGATGGGATTGCTGGGTCAAATGATATTTCTATTTCTGGATCCTTGAGAAATTGCCATACTGTCTTCCACAATGGTTGAACTAATTTACACTCCCACCAACATTGTAAAAGCATTCCTATTTCTCCACATCCTCTCCAGCATCTGTTGTCTCCTGATTTGTTTTAAAAATTATTTCTTGAATAATGAACTTTAGCTTATTATAACTTTTTTACTTTATAAACTTTTTACTTTTTTTTATTTTATTTATTTATTTATTGAGACAGAGTCTTGCTCCATCGCCAGGAGCCAGGCTGGAGTGCAGTGGCATGATCTCAGCTCACTGCAACCTCCAACTTCCTGGTTCAAGCAATTCTCCTGCCTCAGCCTCCCAAGTAGCTGGGACTACAGGCACACGCCACCATACCCAGCTAATTTTTTTTTTTTTTGTATTTTTAGTGGAGACAGGGTTTCACCATGTTGGCCAGGATGGTCTCAATTTCTTGACCTTGTGATCTGCCCGCCTCGGCCTCCCAAAGTGCTAGGATTACAGGCATGAGCCACCACGTCCGGCAACTTTTTAATTTTTTAAAACTTTTTGACTGTTTAGTAATAACACTTACCTTAAAACACAAACTCATCATACAGTACTGCAAAAATATTTTTATATGCTTATTCCATAAGCTTTTTTCTTATTTTAATTGTTGGTTTGCTTTTTAAGATTTTTTTTGTTGTTGTTAAAAACCAAGACACAAACACATTTTACTAGACCTACATGGTGTCAAGGTCATCAAGTCAACAGGCAGTAGGAATTTTTCAGCTCCATTATAATGTTAGGGGATTATCATCATATTGAAGCCATCCTCACAAGGTTAGCAGAAATTTTGGACAGAAATATAGTTATAATTAAGCATTAATTAGGTTGCATTTTGATTCACTTCCTAATACCAGAAAGTCATGTAACACTAGATACTGACCATCTGCATGCCTACTGTTCCTATAAATAGGATTTCTGATTTAGAATCACAAGGCTTTTATTTTAGATAGGATCACTGATGTTAGAATCATAAAGCTTTTGTTTAAGAATCGTTTAAGCAGATCGTGAATTTCAGCAGAACAGCTGACACCAACCAGTTTAGAGACTCTCACAGAGGAACTGAATCAGCATGAGAATACAGTTTCTTCAGCTCCCTGTCCCAAGGCTTCACACTGCACTCTTTGAACAATCAGTGATATCTACACTTTAGCCCACTCTAAAACCCTTAAAAACTCTAGCCTCACACTTCTTAGGGAGAAGGATTTATGGCTTCCTTCTGTCTTCTCCTTCAGCAGCCCCACAATTAAACCTCTTTCTTATCTGCATCCTGTGTCTTGGCGTATTGACTTGCCATGTGCATTGGGCAACAAACCTATTACTGTTATAGTATATGCAGTCTGTTGTTGAGAGAAACGGTTATGCAGCACATGACTGTATCTGAGCCAAGATACCATAGACTGGCATTAAGATGCAGTCACAACCAGAATTTAGTGGATAACAAGTAGGGGTTGAAGGTAGATTTTGAAATTCAGAGGGAAAATATGTTTTCAGCAAAAATACTTGAAAGTGTCTAAATTTATGTGTTAGTTGAGACAATCACTACAAAACATTATTTGGAAATGGAAACAAAACCAATGATATTTTAACAGCTAAATACCCTCAGTACAAAGAAACACTAGTGGTAGCTGCTAATTATACATGTGGGTTGTTCCAAGAGGTTTTTTTTTTTTTTTTTAATCTATTATCTAGACTTAGAATTCTCCACACTCCTCCTCATTCCAATGGAAAGAACTGACCAGAATACAAAGGCCAACATATACTAGTACTGCTATCAAGGAAAATTGCAGTTCTCATTTGATCTCTTTTCTTCCTTCTACCTCATGGGCAGTGGGGAGGGATCCAGGTAGCTTGGGGCCACTAAGGCAGGTTCTGCTGACTGTAATGTGAGTATTTTTAATCAGATTGGTGACAGAGAGGGAGAACGGAAAGTTGGGACATGGGAATGAAAGACAGGGTGATGCTCTGTGGAGGCTGGAGCTCCTACGCAGAGCTAGACAATTGAGAAATGTCAGCAACTTTCCTTTTTCTCTCTCCTAGCTGCTACTGAGAGTCCACAACTTCCAGGCAAATAGAACAAGGACGGAAGTTTTCCCTCTTGTTTTATAAGTAGCTACATCCTATATTCTATTTTACCTCTTAACCCACAAAGTCTCATATTAACTATCTGGCTTTTACAGAAAACGTTCGCCAGCCCTGTTCTAGATCGGACTCATTAAGGATGGTAAAAAATTAACTACCTCTCCTCCCATGCATAGCTACGGATAAAGAAAAGCTGTTTAAGTATGAGCACAAAATTAGTGATGCAGAAACTCCTTCCATTAAAGCATCTCAGTGAGAGTCTACTAATTCGATATGCACATTTAAAGACCATTTTTACCACATAGGATGCTGGTGGTAAAATTGGTTTCAGATCGCTTTCAGGATTACTGGGCTTTTCATTAGCAAACACAAAGGAAAACACCACGCCACCAGGGTTCTCTTCAGAGGGCTGCAATACTCCACCCTCCCAGGGTAGTCTGGGCCCATTCAATTACAGCAAGGCAGTGCAACAACCACCAAGAAAATTAGCAATCAGCAGATTAGCTTGGGTAGCCTACCACTTCCTACTAATTTGCAGTTAAGCTACTATGTTTTAGTCACAATCACTCTCTTTAGATGGCTCCCTTCTGAATATAGGATCTCATTCCAGGAACAATTGTTTCCCTAGGAACACAAGCAGAAAGACCTACTTAGATTCACTCATTTAAGAAATGATGATAGAAGAGTATGTTTTACCAAAATAAAACATCTCCCTCTAGCTTGTTGCTAGACTATATTTTTAAAGTAAAATACTAAACAAGCATACTTTGATTTGCATTCTAAACTCTGAGTATTGTAAATGTTCTCTTTTATCCAGATGACTCCCCTAGCCGCTGGTTTGTCCTTTTTGGTGAGGAATGCAAAGATGTCATTAGTTCTTTACCAGGCATGACTTGTATAATTACTTTGTCTTCAGTTGGAAGCTTCACTACTGTGTTGGTCAGAAGAAAATGAAGTGAATTAAACCATATACATACTTCTCACTTATTTCTATAGCAAAGGAAAACACCTAAAAACAGTGATGGCTGCATAACAGACAACTTCTTCAGGCCTCAGAAAGAGTTACCAGTTTGACTACCAGGTTTACATTAATGAAAGATCCTTGAAATTCATAGGCTGCCTTCATGCAGTTGTTAGTTACCCAATTAGTGTGGAAAGACAAAGGGAAAAAGTTTTGAAAATGTTTTAAAAATGAGAAGAAAGGAATAGATGTGAGAAATACTAAATAAAGCCAGTAATAAATTAATCTACCATTTATTCAACATTTACTATTGAGCTAGATTTAGCAGTAGGAAATTATAATATAAAAACAAACCCACGGTGTCATCAATAATTACATGTTGACAGTCGTAAAATTTTTTAAAGTACTTACTATTTACCAGGTATTGTGCTAGCTAATCCCACATGCATTAGCCATGTAGTCTTTAGAACAACGTATGAAACAGCTACTATTCACAGTTTAAAGATGAGTAAACAGGAGTAGTAGATATGAAGTAACTTATTTGTTAAGGAAAACAACTGGCAAGCAGATGAGCAGTGCATTGCACTCAGGTACTCTTAACATTAAGCCCGATTATTTTAGCTTTATAGTCTATTGGTTTCCCTAAAATTGTTTCCCTGCATTTTTATTTATCATAAATCAATGAAGGCAATGATGAAAAGATGGGGTTGGGTGAAAGATGACAAAACATAACTTTAAATGTTTACCAAAGGCTCTATTGTCATTCTACTTCCCGAAACACTTTGCAGGACAGTATTTGATGGAATAGTTATACTCTCTTGTGCCTAGAGCAGTGTATGTTACATTCCTTAGAATGGGAGGAAATCTGAGACCGAGTAAAGTATTATGTTTTTTACTCTGCCTCTTATTAAATGTATACACTCTTGCAAATTTAGTGAAGGACCCAGCAAGCACATATGTCACTCTCCCAGGATAAGCCAGATAGCAACCACCTTTGCCATCTAAGGTGTATAATAGTGATACCGGAGTGGGGCAGTATGCTGTAGAGAAGGGTGGGGTCACTGGTGAAGGCTCCACCCTCAGGCCTGTGCCCACGGCCCTGAGTGAGAACGAGAACTCCTGTTTTCATGCCCAAATGTTGCATTTTCCAAGACTACTCTGGTCTGCCATGCCCTCTATCCTGTGCCCATATAAACCTGAGTTCTTAAGCAGACACAGACACAAGCAGCTGGACATTGAGTGGAGCAGAGGAACAGACCTGCAGATAACAGCTGACATGGGCAGACTAGCAAGGGGGAGGTTAGCCTTGGGCAGCCCGACTCCAGGGGAAGACCACCACCTTCCCATTCCATCCCCCTTTCTGGCTCCCAATCCATGTTTCTGAGAGCCACCTCCACCACTCAATAAGACCTTGCACTCAACCTTCCAGCCCACATGTGATCTGATTCTTTTGGTACACTGGGGAAGAACTCAGGCTGTCACACTGGTCCCCTGTCCTTGCAATAAGGCAGAGGGCCTATTGAGTTGACTAGCACAAGCATCTGCAGACATCATAGCTGAAAGAGCACACTGTAACACACGCCCAAGTGGGCTTTGGGAGTCATGGACGCTGCCACAGGCCGGATCTCAAAAGCACTCCTCACGGCCTCTGCACCTGCCTGTCTGCGTGCTCCCCCTAGGGGTTTGAGCAGCAGACACTCAAGAAGTGAGCAACACCCCTGTCACATGCCCTGTGACGGGAATAAGGAAGCTCTACCGTATCAGCAAAACAAATGCTATTTATTGTGAAATAGTTTTGGATAAGGTTCTCCCCACTATAAGACAGCATTCAAAAAAAATTTACAATGCATCCACTTTTCTTTTTAGATTGTGATCTGTATGGCAAGAGCCCATGTTGTGGTTGTGAATCAGACATGGTTTGGGCCTTTAAAAGGTTCATGGTCTAATGGGGGAAAAAAGAACACATAGACAATTATTAGTTATTTATTGTAATACACAGGATGAGTTAACATGTTAGAAAGTTAAAAAACAACTTTTTAAAATGCCATCTTACATGGTTCAAAAAATGAGGCAAAACAATCATTCTTCCCTCTGTATGAAAGAATCCGAGCAAGTTTCAGAAGGGAGTAGTGACTTAAGATGTTATTTTAAAAACTAGGAACTTGAAAGGAAATCCTTCCAGGCTGAGAGAACCACAGCTCTTTTAAAGGCTTGGAATACCTTGAGAAATAAACAAATTTAGCATTCATGGGAAATAATGTTCAAAAGACTGGTATGGCAAGGAAGAGAAGAGAGTGCTTAAGAGGGCTGAAAAGAAAAGGCAGGGACCAAATCTTCATTAATCCTGTACATATATGATACCTCTCATTTTATAGATATAAAATAAAATATTGTAAAGCCTTATAAGGACACAGAAGTGGGGTAAGTACATAGACCTTGGGATTCCTAATGTAGTGTTCTTTCCACTGCACCATCCCAGCATGACAGCCTTGGTAGTAATTGAAGATACGTCTCTTGAGGACAACAGGGGAGCAGGGGTATGTGCAAATTTTATATCACCTACTCCAAGAAGCCTTCTCTGATCTCCACCCCTTCTCCTAAAGTCACTCTATCATCACCTTACCTGGGCAAAGTCTGAAATTACCTGCAATATGCATTTACTAGTGTATTATTTGTCCTCCTGTGCTAAAACATAAGCTGCATGAAGCCTTTCTCTTCTTGGTCATGGTCACACCCCAAGACCTCCAGTATCCTAAGAACCAGTGAGATATATTACAGGCACTCACATAATTGTTGAATGAATGAATCCTGAAGACACCGACTAGACTTTCAGGCAGAGCTGTCTGATCTTGAACAAAACCCTTTGTATCTTGCTAGCAAATGGATAGAGTTAAAGTGATTTATGACTTTGTAATTGAACTCCAGGAAAGGGATAGTGCTTTCCCTATCCTCCTCATCTACATTCCTTCTTTCCTTCTTCTTGGTTCTTTAATCTGACTTTATGTTTGAACTTTGGGGTTCGCTTATTTTGACTAAAGAACTGGCCAGACAAAAAGTTTGAAAATAATTAAACTAGTTGATTTGAAAGTTCGGTTCATCTCTAAAATTTCATGTTTCTAGTGTGCCTTATAGTCTAATGATTAAAAATTTGAGGCTGGGAGCTGTGGCTCATGCCTGTAATCCCAGCACTTTGCGAGGCCTAGGTGGGCAGATCACTTGCGGTCAGAAGTTCGAGACCAGCTTGACCAACATGGTGAAACCCCGTCTCTACTAAAAATACAAAAATTATACAGATGTGGTAGTGTGCATCTATAATTCCAGCTACATAGGAGGCTCAAGCAGGAGAATTGCTTGAACCAGGGAGGCAGAGGTTGCAGTGAGCCCAGACTGTGCCACTGTACTCCAGCCTGGGCAACAGAGTGAGACTCCATCTCAAAAAAAAAAAAAAAAAAAAAAAAAAAAAAAAAAAAAAAGAACAAAAGAACAAAAGAACCAAACTTGAATTATTTGGTCCAAAAGCTAAAGGCAGCCCATAAAAAAAGTCAGCCTATATTTTTTTCAGGGGGCACAAGACTCACATTTAAAAAATTATAAGTAGGAAAAAGAATACAATTGATTATAAATATAATCTAATAAACTTTTAACCCATATCAGCAGTAGAAAAATTAACTTAATTATTCTTCCCTTGCTATTTTCTAGTAAAAATAAAAAATAATCAGAAAAAAAGAATATATATATTCATAGCCAGCCAGGCACAGTACCTTGTGCCTCTAATCCCAGCACTTTGAGAGGCCAAGGTGGGAGGATCACTTGAACCCAGGAGTTTGAGACCACCTGGGCAACACAGGGAGACCCTGTCTGTACAACAAATACATTTAAAAAACTAGCCAGGCATGATCTCAGTTACTCATGAGGCTGAGGCAGGAGGCCGAGGCTGCACCGAGCCATTACTGTCCACTGCACTCCAGCCTGGGTGACAGAGTGAGACCCTGTCTCAATAAGTAAGAAAAGAAAAAGTAAAAAAGAAAGGAAAAAAACATAAAGTGAAACAGAATAAAAGAGAATGAATAGTTGAACAGCTCACAATGTCTACAGGTGAACATAAGGTTATGGTAAATAACTCAAAGAGTTTCCGAGTCATTTATTTTGGTACCAAGCATTAATCTACATCGTCTAGCGTTTGATATCAACAAAAGTCCTTGAGGTAGCAATAGTTCAACTTACCATTTTGGACACAAATGACATGATCGTAGAAACCTAGGGTTGTTGAGATTTCATGTATATTCTAATATTTGTGTTGAGCAAACCCCTTGGGCTAATGTAGAATGATAGCTTCCTGTGAAACTCTAACAAGGATTCCAAAAGCACCTTACATTTTAAACTCTGCAAGTGAAATATGTTGAATAATTCCAATTTACATGGGCCGAAGAGACATGAGACATAAAATGCCAGACATTTTGCTGCATTATTGAAGAGAGGTTAACAAAAATCTGTGACAAATGATGGGAGCTGGCTGAAATTTTTTGTAATATGAAGAACTGTCAGCCTCAAACATTTTAAATCACAAACCAGATTACCATCTATAACCTGATTTGGGAATCCACTCAAGTTGTAACACTCTTCTCTTATTTCTGATTTCCAAATCAGATTAGATCGCCCAAACCTCTGCATTTCAGGCAAAATGGCTCAGCTTACAAAAAAAAAAAAAAAAAATTCTATCAGGCACTTTATTTCTAAAATAATGGTAATAAGAAATGACACACAGTTGAAAAGAAAACAGAAACTTCCTTTACTGAAAAGGCTAAAAGGGTCACATGCTCACTTTGATTTGGCTTTTTTCAAATGAGAAAAGGCAGGAAAGGGATAAAGAAGCAGCAATGTGATCAGGGATCTGGACATAGCAATGTTGTTCTGGCGACATTACCTGCAAACAATGTCAGGCATTTATGTGCTTCTCTTTGTTTACAGGCAAAATTCTTCCAACAGCAAGAAAAACAACATACATAGAAAGAATAACAATCTTTTACATGATTTCCCCTCATTTCAAATTGTTAGCCACTCTTCCCTTCATTATCCTAAAATATTCGTGTACAGCTTTATTTTTCAAACGATTCCTTGACAATAATAATTATTTAGTCTTGGACTCAATTACAAAGGAGATTCACTTATTCATTCAATAAATATTAGGGGAGCACCCAATCTGTCCCAAGCATTCCCTTCCCCAAGAGGTTGGGAATACAGCTGTGAACAAGTAACATCAAAGTAGTTCAGAATGCCTAGTTGATTCTCATATTAATTATAAGAAATAAAATAACATCAGATTATAATAAAATAGCACACAATAGCTGAAAATCTGCATCTTTCCAGTTGCTTTCCCTCTTTCTTTCCTATCTCCCTCCAATCCTCCCTCCTCCTTTCTCCCCTCACCTGCTGTCGTCCTCCTCCTTCACTTTCTCCCCTATTTCCTCCACCTTCATCTTCATCTTCTCTCCCTCTCTCTTTCAGATGAACTAAGAAAAAGTTTTCCTAATCATTTATGTATTCCTAAGACTTAGCAAAGGATCCCCAAACTAGCAAGTGAACAATAAATAAGAAATTTCATTGTATGACTAAATTTGATTGAGATCTTAAGCTCAGTATGTCTAATATTGTAGCCAACAGTCATATGTGGCTGTTGGGCACTTGAAATGTGGCGTAGCTGAAGTGAGATGTGTGTGAGTGTAAAATACCTACTGAATTCCCAAGACTTAATAGAAAAAAAGTTTTAAAATGTCATTTATAATTTAAAAATATTCATTACGTATTGAAATAATATTTTGGATATATTGGGTAAGATAGTATATTATTAAAATTAATTTTACCTGCTTTTTGCTTTGTAACTTAGCTACTAGAAAATGTTAAATTTTCTGTGTGGCTATATTTTATTTCTATTGGACAGCACTCCTCTAGAAAGATAGGTAATTAGCAGATGCTCATATAGCTCATTGTGACAGAGTTAATAATAGAAGAAAAGTATCCCAACTTCCAGCTTTAGGGCTTTTCAAAATTTGAATGAGATTCTTATCGATGGGCATTTTGTTATTATCTGTGATATACAGAAGGCCATAATCAGTAGTGTTATAAAGTAGAGTCCACCCATAATCATGAACATATTAAGACACACAGGCTTTCACATTTTTAGAGTTCAAATGACCCATCCAGTGCAGAGGTATGAATACCTTGGAAATAGGAAGAGATTAAAACACGGAGGATGAGATAAGTAAATCCTGAAACAAAGAAGGGGAGCTACATTAAACAGTTACATAATTCGAAGAAGGGAAAAAACAGCTCAAAGCTGAGTTCATCCAAAATTATGAAAATCAGTTTAAAAATAATAGTATGTACCTAGATAAATCAACTGTTATCTTTCTTCTAGTGATTTTAGACTTGGTTTACTATACTCTAGTCTTCTATAAGCCATGCAAGTAGAAGCACACAGATATGCATGCATGTACACATATATATTTTGAAAGCAAATTTACAAGGGGAAAAAGCTTGCTGAAAATAAAACAGTATTTTGTAGTCATAGCAACCCCAACTTTTTAAAAAGCAGCATTAAGGCAAGAAGAGCTCATCAAGAGCTACATCAAGTTGTTATAGCAACCAAAATATGGCTTTACAGAAACAAGTTTGCATTAAAATAGCCAGAAGGTTATAATGGTAAAAAACTAATATAAAAATATACGTTTGGAGCCCAAGGCTTAATTTTTCCTTGTTTTAATAAGCCCTGGTATTCTGTTCTATTAGAATGAAACATTTTCTTAGAGAATCCTCCTAAAAAACACACAGCTGCAGTGTAAACCAAGAAAGATACAGTGTTGTAATATCTGATAATAATCATTAAGGCCAAAATTAAATCATCAATACTAATAATTTGATCCTTTGTAAATGACGAAATATATTAAATTAGAAGAAAAGTAAAAAGTAGTCAAATGGGATTTGGAATCTTACAAAGTCTGGAAAGACTTTGGAAAAATAGGCCTAAAACAGTGTTTCTCATGTTTGGTACTGTAGTATTGCAATTTTGGATTAGTTAATTCTTTGTGGTAAGGGCCTGTCCTGTGTATGGTGGGATGTTTAGTAGTGTCTCTGGCCACTACCCACCAGACAAAAGTAACACCCAACCCTGGGTATGACAACCAAAAATGTCTCCAGACATTGCTAAATGTTTCCTGGGGGAGAAGAGGGTAACCAAATCCAAATCACCCCTGGTTGACACCTTTGTTTCATCCATACCGTACTGAAACTCACACAAATTCTACAAATGTGGAAAAACTTAAGCTAGTGAGCCAATAATATTCTCCTTTAAGGGCAAACAATCCAAAGTCTGTCAAATTTTCAGACCTATGCTTTATCCAGCTTATAATCTCAGATTAAACATTTTATACTTTTTTCAGCTGTAGAAGGCTTCTAGAAGATAAACAATACTATGTGCAGGAGTACATAGAGAGTATTGTTTACTATGTACTCTGGCACATAGAATTGTTTATCATCTAGAAACCCTCTTCCTCTTTCTGTTTCAGTAGCACATTAACAGGTGCCCACGTGCTCCTCCACACAGGCAAAACTGGAAACTATACAGCCATTGCATTCCTTCCCTTCTTGTCCCTTTTAATTGTTTCCCATTCACTCTAAGATTTTATTTGGGGGAAAAAAATACACTATCCCAAATGTCTACCTCTCCTTTTAGTCAACTACCAACTTTTTTCTCTATCAACCTTTATTTATTCATTTGAATATTATTTAAGTGCTATTGAGCTTTTAATGCTCCACTTAAACATCATATAGCCTGGGACCATCGAATATTTTACTAAAACCCAGTAAGTTAAAACAAAAAAAGAACACATTTGTTCAACTTCTATTGAGTGACTAATCTATTATAATAATAAAAGTCATGGGCAGGCTGGGCACCGTGGCTCAGGCCTATAATCCCAGCACTCTAGGAGACCGAGGCAGGTGGATCACTTGAGGTCAGGAGTTTGGGACAAGCCTGGCCAACACAGCAAACCCCCATCTCTACTACAAATACAAAAATTAACCAGGCACGATGACACTCACCTGCAGTCCTAGCTACTTGGGAGGCTGAGGCAGGAGAGTCTCTTGAACCTGGGAGGTGGAGGTTGCAGTGAGCTGAGATTGTACCACTGTACTCCAGCCTGGGTGATAGAGTGAGACGCTATCTCAAAAANAAAAAAAAAAAAAAAAAAAAAAAAAAAAAGCCTTGGGCAACATGATAAAAAGGGCGAAGGAATGAAGATGCAGTCTCCTGACAAAGGCAATTTTCAGTAGTTTGTAGATGCTAGTAGATGGAAACTCCAAATGGTAAGCTCCTTGAGAGCAGAGGGTATTTTTGTGTCTTTTGAGGCTACCATGGTATCTGACCCCAAATAGACAATTGATGACGAATGCTAGCTCCTCTAAAGTAAGGTCTATGCAGCTACTTAGTTTTTTAGACATATCAATTCAAGTTATTATCATTAGCACAACATGTGGCTATTAAAGTTGTAGGGATATATCTCCTTCTACTGTTGTTTAACAACTTTATCTTACTGTTTCTCTACCTTATATTTAAATAATTTTATAAAGCAATTTTTGGAGAAATCTGCTTTTTAAGAATTTCTATATCATGTTTCTAACAGGTTTTCTATAAAATGCTATTCTTTTGAGGAAAGTCAGAGTGATTCATTGGGCTTATACAAGTAATATATATATTTTTTTCCATTTTGTTTTTCAATACAATTCTCACACTTCTATTACTTTCTGGAAGGTCACACATGCTGCTTCAGACCCTTGTACCTTCTCATGTGTCCAATATTGATTTTCTTGCCACAGGACCCTGAGAAAGTTGGCAATAATCTGTATGGAAAGCTTCTGAAATGTAAATAGTGATTTTTGGTCAATGTTTTTCAATGGAAAAACTGACAAATGAACAACCCACTAACCAGACGCTTTGTTCAATGTGATTTAAAAATGGATTTATGAAGGAATATGAGATATGCCAAGAGCGATCAGAATATAGTACTCGGAATATCCCATCTGTTAGTTGAAACAGATCATTCCCTCATATTGCAAATACTACTCTCGATAGCACTTAAATAAATGGATTCTTGAGAAGTAGAGTAGCCGCATACAGTTTTCAGGGGTGATTTTAGAGTCTCATGTGATTGATAAGTGTGTGTGATTAAACTGAGATGGCATACAAACATTCTCGAACTTTTGGACATGTGATCAATGTTTTACCAATAATGAATTAAAGGGAAATTTTTAAAAAAGAGTATACAGCATTAAATGCTTTTTATTTTGTTGTTACTGATGAAATTATAGTTTGTTTTTTAACTCTAGAAGGTTAGCTTAGTTTTCTAGCCAACGAGAAAAAATATACCAAGTAGAATAAGAGTGAATTTGAAAGAAAATGAAAAAATATAGTTTTCCTAAGCTTAGATAAGTCCCTTTAAAGTAGGCTGATTCATGTGGAGCTTGTTACACGGACAACAAATGTTCTTTCTGCCACCAGAGAAAGTAAGTAATCAGTCCAACTGTATAAGCAGTCACTTTTTTATACCTTATACACATCAGAGAGTGCCTGGTATTGCTGTTGGAACAGCACTGACCACTGTTAGCCATTATTTCAGTTTGAATAGGCCTTTGCAGTCTCCTCCAGAAAAGGGCATTTGAGAAGCAATTTAAAAAAAATAGCTGCTAGTGTTTACTTTTATTTTATCCTTCCCCTAGCTTTCAAATTATCACATTGATTATTTCTGTAAATGGTATTTTCAGCTTAGAAAACGAAGAGATAAGGCTGTTCCGAACAGCCAAGTGGGAGACAAAAATGTACTACGCTGGATAACATTGCAAATACCTTAAAAATACCCCATAAACCCACTGAGAAATAAATATTTGGATACATTGTAAGAAGACAAAGGCAGGACTGAGCTGTTTGAGGAAGGGGAAGAAAAGGGAGGCAGAAGTTAACATCCTTCTTTGCTTCCTCCATTCTATTGGAAGGCCACTGAGCCGACATAATTTAAAATTATACCTCTGGAATTCTCTTCCATTTCAGGTTACTTCTCTTGGGAAATGGGCTCCTGTGGACTATAATAACTGAAGTGTGTACTTAGGCAGAACATAAGACATTGAGAAGAGGGTGACACCACAGGGAAAACTTTCCAGGTTCTCTGAAAATTGTGCTCATTTATTCTTACATCCATTCACACAACAATTATTTTTGGAGTACCAACCTCATGCCAGATGTGCTAGGACTGGGAATAAAATATTTAGCAAAAAGATACATAGTTCCTGTTTTTAAAGCTCTTATAATTTAGCAAAGGGGTAGAAATCAGGTAAATAATCATGTAAGTACTAACGGTAAAAGTATGTATTACCATGAGATAGGTGAATAGGTGAATTTGACCTGGTCTATGAGGTAAGAAAACGTTTACCTGGAGGAGTGATGATTGAACTAAAATCAAAGGTAGGTAAGAGGATCCAGGTCCATTATAAAATACAGCTTGCCAGAATTAATGTATTTTTATCTACTTATTTTTTTGTTTTTTAGGTGTTTTGTTTTTTGAGGCAAAGTCTTACTCTGTCACCCAGACTGGAGTGCAGTGGCACAATCTCGGCTCACTGCAACCTCTGCCTCCCAGGTTCAAGCAGTTCTCCTACTTCAGCCTCCCAAGTAGCTATTATTACAGGCATGCACAACCACGCCCAACTAATTTTTGTATTTTAGTAGAAACAGGGTTTTACCCTGTTGTCTAGACTGATCTTAATTTGCTAGACCCAAGCCATCTTTCTGACTTAGGCTTCCAAAATGCTGGGATTACAGTCTTGAGCCACCACACTTGGCAGAGAATTAATTTACTTCACCAATGGGATCTATGAGATCCACAAGATCCCATTATTACACATGCAGGAGTACTGACTCATTTAATAACACTAAATCATTTAAAAACTGAAAGTCCCTTAATATAAGATTACCTAACCTTTATTTTTTTTTCTTCTAATCCAAATTTTATAATTCCAGAGGCCAAGGCAGTTCTATAGTTACTAAAGTCTAAGACAAACAACATTTGCAATATAAGTGATCAAATAATGCCCCATTTTATGTACTAAAGAAAGCTGTCTGAGTGGTCCCAGTCACCTGGCACACCACATCTACTAGGCCAGTGTGATATCGAAATGGCTGAGTGATAATCTGCCAAACTGGATTGGATGAGTTGGGAGTTTGTGTTAGGCTAAAGAAAAAAGTTTAGTGAAATTTGAGGAAACATCAACATATCACAGATACATACGCTGAGATGGATGTAAATGGAGTACTCACACATTATATTCCTTGTAATTTTGCACAATGCACTAAACTGCACAGTGGTAATATGAGACAACATATTGAATATAACATTTGTTGTGATGTAATATTAGCAAACCATTTATTATGTATATTCAACTGTTTCTAGACTTTGTAGCTACCTACAGAACATGATCAAATGTCTTAGGATTTACGGGTATTTTGTGATGACATTGCCTTGGCTGGGCATGGTGCCTCAAGTCTGTAATTCCTGTGCTTTCAGAGGCTGAGGTGGGAAGATGACTTGCAGCCAGGAGTTCAAGATCAGCCTGGGCAATATATAAGACTCCATTTCTATGAAATTAAAAAATTAGACGGGCATGGTGGCAAATACCTGTAGTCCTACCTCCTTGGGAGGCTGAGAGGGAGGATTACTTGAGCCCAGGAGTTTGAGACTGCAGTGAGCTATGATTACACTACTGTACCACAGCCTCGGCAATAGAGTAAGACCTCAACTCTTAAAGAGGGGGGCTAGGCACTGACTCATGCCTATAATACCTGCACTTTGGGAGGCTGAGACAGGTGGATTGCCTGAAGTCAGGAGTTCAAGACCAGCCTGGCCAACATGGTGAAACCCCATTTCAACTAAAAATATAAAAATTAGCCTGGCATGGTGTCAGATGCCTGTAATCCCAGCTACTCTGGATGCTGAGGCAGGAGAATCACTTGAACCTGGGAGACACAGGTTTCAGTGAGCTGAGATGGCATCATTGCACTCCAGCCTGGGTGACAGACCAAGATTCCATCTCAAAAAAGGAAAAAAATAAACTGCCTTTCTTTTGGCGCCATGTTTTTCTAGTAACTTATGATACCACTCTAATTTACCTTGTTTAACCTAAATTTAAATAAATTGGTAGACTCTGATGCCTTTACCATGTTGAGTAGTATTTTTCAAAGACGGCTCCCTGACCATCTGCATTTGAATAATTTGAGATGTTTGTTAAAAATGGAGACGTCAGAGCCCTCTTACAAATCTACTCAATGAACAGTTTGAGAGCCTACACTAAACACCAATTAGTTTCATAATCAGTACTGGCTATGATGAACAGAAGGTTAAGGTAAACCAGTTGCTGGAATTGGCAAAGTCTAATAAGAAAGCAAATACTTAATAACCAACAATTAGTTATTAATTGGAACTTAAAATTAGGTCTAGTTTTTTTTTTTTTCCCCCTCAACATAGGGTATTTACCTTCTTAAAGGAAACCAGCATTTCTCTCGAAGACAATATACTTTGTATATGAGAAATGCGTTTTCAACAAGCTTCAAAGTACTATGTATAGGGCACTTTAGTGATACTGCAAAAGCAAAATAGAATAAACTACTTTAGAAGAGATC
Source organism: Cebus imitator (assembly GCF_001604975.1). Classification (NCBI taxonomy): domain Eukaryota; kingdom Metazoa; phylum Chordata; class Mammalia; order Primates; family Cebidae; genus Cebus; species Cebus imitator. The sequence continues at coordinate 4,546,243 of NW_016107412.1, forward strand.
TCCAAATGGAACTATGGCATTCTTTTATTTAAATGATTCTTATACTTCATTATGCTAAAACAATTATTTTCTGAAAAAGCAAATGCACAATATACTAATCTGATGTGCATAATGTTGTTATCAAAATCTGTCTTTTATGTTGATAGTGATGACTTAAAATTAAATCAGAAACCATTAAGATTAAATGAGGAGCAAAGCCATCACACTTTAGAACAAAAAGAACTGCTCCCCTTTTAAGTAGTGTATCTAAAACTGAAGGTCCTATTTGTAATTTACTAGTCAATACTTGTGAGGGTTATCAGAATCATTCTCTGTGTTTCCTTCATGAGACATAAAATACAAACTGATTAGAATATTTGAGTTGGACCTCAGTCAAAATTACAAAATAAAAGTTCTCTTTTCAAAATAAAAACAATGATACTGAGCCCCTAGAATGCCAGAATGTGCACTGATTAGCCAATAATTTATATTTAGACTAAAACTCAAAATGGGAAGGAAAAGAGAAGGTACCCTGGATCTATTTGTGAATGTGTGGTGCCTGCTGTTCTTGGCTAGTCCTTGGGACAGGCAAAGGCCATGGAATCCTCTCACAAGACCCTGATCAATAATCATGGCAGGCAGGAGATGGGCCTCTTATCAATAGGCAAGCATTGATTATGGGAGTCTGATGCAGTTAGTATATCTGAACTATGGAAGTCAGCACAAGCAATCACAAAGTTTGTACTTTCTAGTGTTAGAAATGAAATTAAACACCCAGAAGCAAGTAGAATACTAGTAGATCCCATTCATGCATTGTGGCAGGAGTAAACACGTGTTTCTTTAATTGTAACAACTCGCCAAACCATTCAAAGGCAATGGTCTGGAGGCTTTACTTCACTTTCATCTTATCATTCAATCTTTTCAGCAATTCTGAATAGAGGAAAGGGCAGCCTCTTGGGATTTCCTCGAACGTTATTTTATTTCATCTGTAACCTTCAATCAAATGAGAAAAAGTCTCTATTCAATGTTTCCCAGTTTGAGTTCTTTCCCAAGAGTGTGCAGCTAAAGAAATATGCTTCTTTGCAGACTATCCTCCTGGTAAAACTGTCCAGCAGCTCATACTATACTAATTAGAATTAGCAAGGCAAATTAGACGCTGTACTGGAATGTGTTTCCCCCACCCCCCACAACAAGGGGAATAGAGGTTGTTGGGTTGCTGTTTTTTAATTTGCTTATGCTCTTAAAAGGGGCACTTAAGTGTGAAATGAAAGCATGTACCTGACCCAATATGATGCAATCTTATACAATTCTCTGGGCATATTTAATTACGGGGCTTCTTAATTACAAAATCAGAAATGTTTTTCTTAAGTAGAGATTATGGATCTCTTTTTTTATCTAATTAAAAATCAGACTATAGGTGGAACTGTGCATCTATATAAATATTTAAATGGGAATCAAAGATGATTTCAGATGAGTTTTTACTGAAGGTACTTGTTTAACTACCCCCTCAGCCTTCATTCCAGTTTGGACATTTTAATGCAGCACATTCTTAGTTGCTAGGTGCCAACTGTATCTTGTCAGTTCGACCGAACACTTTCTGCAGTGCTGGTCACACTGTTTCTGTTTCTCCGTTTCTAACAAATTATCCAAACCAGTCACTTCTTAGATAATATTTACTAATTGAATATATATCTATGAGGAAAATCCTCAAAATCAAAAGTCAAATCTTTCAAATGTGCTATTTAAAATAATTTTTATTTTGCTAATGACAGAATTGATCTTAAATTTCTTGATACATTTTAAGAGGTAAGGTGGTTTGATCTGTGATAATGTAGAACCTTATTTGATCTCCATGAATAGAGATCATATAGCTACCAACAATTTTACATTTGACACAGGATTATAGATTTTGTCTCTAAATGTGTTTTCTTAGAACTTTAATATGACAAAATGTTTCTTCCTTTCATAGACATGTGTGCATGCACACGTGCACACACACACACACACACACACACACACACGCACACACACACACTACTTTTCCTAACTGACTCTTACCTATTCTTCAATCCAGCTCAGGCAATTTGTTTCTACCCTTCCTTATATGTGCTTCAGCAACACCCCTGCTGTGTTTGACTTTGTCAAACTATTTACCATCTGAATTTACAAAATGTCCAGGACATTCCCTAACTGTCACTTGTCTCAGGTCTGTCAATGGCAGGTTTTCCACATTCTTGGTACCTACCAATGTTTAACACAACTAAGTGTTCAATAACATTTTGAAGAAATGAACAAAGGCACCTGATTTCCTTTTCTAAGTTTTATTGAGGTTCCAATACAACCCCGCCCCCCTCAAATTTAAATGGTGGGTTACAGAAGAACAGAAGTGCAGTGCCTAGACAGCTCACAAACTGCAAAATCAACCCTGAAATTAACACACATGGCCAAGCTTTATAAACCTTTGTGTCTAGTGACACAGCTTTAGATTTCAGCTTTGCACGTAGAGTGCTGACAGACACAATGGCTGAGCAGTATTATAGTGGGGAGAATTGATTTTACTAATGCATGAAAAAAGTGCAGCATTTTTATGCTAAGCAATTAGTTTTTGGCAAGGAAATCTTTGTGTAGAAAGAGGAACCTTTTTTTTCTTGGTGACAGAATAATTTTCTTCACTGGAGTAAAATATTCTTTTTATGATCTAAATGTTTGGGGAATACATGAAAGTAAAAAGAACATTAATATCCTCTTTATATGACTTATGATTCCACAATAGATGGCATACAGTGGGGAAAGAAAATTAGCCAGAGGGACCCAGCATTTTGATTCTAGTTCCCCATATGCCACCTATTCTCCAAATGGTTATGGGGGGGTAGCCTCTCCAAGACTCAGTTTCTTCATTTGTGAAATAGGAGGACAAAGAAGGAAAGCTCATTGCTAACTAGTGCTTTTCTGCTCTCCAACTAAAATCTGGATCTGCAACTTTTGACTTCTTGGATATGTTTGTGACAATGCTGACAATGAAATAATTTCTCAAAATCAGTCACAACTATGTTGGTCTGACTATCATTGAACAGGAAAAAAATCTTGTTTTTGACAAGTTCTACTTGTTAAACACATACACACAGAGCTCTTAATGACCTTGTGAATTTATCTAACATACTTTCTCCCAACAGTAAGCAGACTGCACCTAAATCTCTCCTCGATGATCTTCTATTCATCACAGTAATTGATTGCTTCCATTTCTGATTATTTCTTAGTACATCTCACAACTCTACAGTGTTCTTACTAGCGAGGAATTTCTTTCTCTAATTAAAATATGGTAACTTTAAGTTCTACTAGAATTAATTTTATCATCTTATAGTGAATAATGTCACTTTTACCACTGAAACTTCATTTTGATTTTTCGACTTTGTTACAAGTTTTGCACTTGAACACACAAAGGTATTTCCAAAAGGAAAATGAAAGGGAAGATGGGTAGCCTGGTAAATACCCATTTTATATTATAAGTCACATAGAATAAAGTATTGTATTATTATTTTCATTAGGTAAAATAAAATGTGTTAACTTTTTTTTTTTTTGAGATGGAGTCTTGCTTTTTTGCCAGGGTGGAGTGCAGTGGAGTGATCTCGGCTCACTGCAACCTCCACTTTCCAGATTTAAACCATTCTCCTGCCTCACCCTCCTGAGTAGCAGGGGCTACAGAAGTGTGCTACCATTCTTGGCTAATTTTTGTATTTTTAGTAGACATGGGGTTTCACCATGTTAGCAAGGACGGTCTCAATCTCCTGACCTTGTGATCCACCCACCTTGGCTTCCCAAAGTGCTGGGATTAGAGGTGTGAGCCACCGCGACCGGCCTACCCAAACTTTTTGCTGTGAAACTATACTCACATGAGAGGTTCTTTCCCCTTGTTTGTCTTGTAGTCTCCATCGGCAGAAGCTAGCAAAGTACATAGCAGCTAGTTAACACAACAGTTGACTGAATAGTTGATAGGGCACCTAGTTCATGAATATCCAGTTAGCAACTCAGCAACAAAATATTACAGAATTCCCTTATAGCCTGTCTAATCACAGGGAATGGTTTCAAGACAAAACAACAGCTCATCTAGATGTATTCATTCATATTAAGTTCACACCTAACATATATAACCTTCTCCACAAAAATAGCTGCATACAATTTTATTTGGTATATATCCAAAACTTTTATATATTTAAAATATTCACAGAATTATTGATAACAAAGGGAAGTAACTGTTCTGGTCTACCATCAAAAGACAATTACTGTAACTGATGTTATAGTTCTCCTAGCCTTTTGACTGAAAGCTCAAGCTATATTTGTTTAATTGTGGTTCACATGGAACACACACACACAAAAAACCTGTTGGATTATCCTCTTAATAACCAACTATGTCACTGGAGTCTCAACCCTCAGTTAATTTTCTAGTCATAGATTGGCGTATTTCAACCAAACAATAAAATACGTTCATTTGGAAATTTGATTATTACCAGAATTTGTCTTCTTCTAAGAAGAAATCACCTTCTAGTTCTTTACTGTTTTCGACAAGTTCTTCTTGTTAAAAATGGCAAAGTCCATTAATATATGAATACTTTGGTTGTAAACATCCTGAGTGAAACTAGAAATACAGCTGTATACTCACTAGCTTGTTGATCAAAATCTATTGAGCAGATAGTTGTAAGGCCTACCTCAGACTTTGAGTTTTCATTTCTAGAGATGGGGCTCAGGAAATTGCATTTAAAACCGCAGGCAATTTTTATATTTAAATTTCCAAATCTCTGTTCTAGAATAAAAGACTTTAGGTGTTTTTATCCAAAGGAACAAATGAAACTGATAAGATCATGTCAAAGATATGGATGATAGTCGTTTCTAAGAGGTGCCAAAACCAAGGTGTGATGCTAAAAAAAAAAAAAATGTGCACTGTATACTCAATGGCTGGAGCAATGGCTAATATACATTAGGATTCAAAATATGTTTGCTGGTTTAAATGAATGAGGATGTTCTAATCTCTGATAAGTTTGTCAAGAGACACTCCCTCCAGGATTTGGCCAATGAGCTTTGCACTTACTTCCATCAGCATCTCTGAATCATTCGCTTTCACTTCCTAATGATTGGTTACTTTGGGGAAAGTATGGCTGAGCACCAATGATATACAAGGGAATAAAGTGAAGGTTCTGGGTGTGTTTGAATTCATATATGTTTTGTATGGTATAGAAAAATATGAACAGTTTATGAGTAATCTCTTAGTATGCCCATTACGTCTCAAATCATCCTAAAACATCATTCTCTGAAGTAGGTATTTATTATTCCCATTTTAAGATGAGAAGATTGAGGCTCAGAGATACTTTGAAACTTGTCTAGGTCAAACCCAAAGTTTCTGGAGCTAGGATTAGCAGATACAACTTACTTTAAAACTATTTCTCTTGTACTATGCTGCCAGTGGATTGGTATTTAAATGAAAATCAAGCTATATATGTGTAAATTTGCTCTATGAGAGTAATCCTACTACCCGAAGCTATACAATATTTAATACTAAAGTAACACCATACAAATACTGTACTTAATTTTTAGATATTAATGTATTGGAATTCAATAGCAGAGGGAACTGCTTTAAACCTTTCCACTTCATCTTTTAATTTAAGGTAAGGATTAACTTAAAAACATAGGCTCTCTATGGACTCACTGTAATGTACACTTAGCTTCAGGTAGGAGTTAAAATCCTGACACAGAATGAAGATTCGTTCAATGTTTGACATGGGTAATTTACTTTTCTCAAACTATGCAAATAAACCTTAAGGAAGAATCAAACTGCTGCTATTCATTACAGCTTTGCTTTAGGAAAAAATTCCCTTCCTGCAGTTTTATTCTTCCCTTATTACTATTGCTATTATTATTTTCTCTGGAAAGAAAGATGGTCTGTGAGTATTTAGAAATAGATTTAAGTTTCAGAAGTCTTCCAACTAGAAGGAGCCAGTTCCTACATTTCTCAGATGACCAAAAGATGAGGCCTGTCTGAACATGTTGTTCCAGAAAAAGGCTTAATAAGTGAATATTAAAGGGCACATTGAGACCCATTTTTAGTGAGGTTTGAGTACAGGTTTGTGAATCAATCAGAGAATGGCTCTCATATTTGTATTTATAAAATATGCCACACTTAAATCACTATTTTTCTCTTGAGAAATGCTTAGTCTATCATGAAACATGAATAATATAAGTCAGGAATACGTGTACATCCTTTTTCTCATGCCAGAAAACAGCTGCAAGAAGTTTAAATATGTTGACTTCCTCTAAGATTAGGAATATATATCAACTATCTCTTCTTTCAGTTGCTACTATTTGAATTGGCTAAAAATGTGAACATATTTGGATATCAGACAGTAGGAAAAATCGCACAGATACTCTCCGTCATCAGTAAAAAACTTACTTTGTAAATTCATGCTCAGAAATTTTTAAACAGAGCCAGTTTTAACATTTGCAACTCTAACCTAAGCATGGATAGAACTACTTTTTTGGGGAAGCCTTGGCTTAGATAAAGGAGGCTAACATTTTAAGAAAGTTTAATAAAATGAGGAGAGAACAAAAGGAAATTCTGTCTTTGGAGGAAACGCACAAACACATATGCACACATAACTGAAAAGTTACAGAATGCGACCATTTTAGGCCTTAAAACCACACATCAGAAAATACCTCATATCAGTTGCTCCCTTTTATCCTCATTCTACCATCCAACTACATTTTTCCTGCAATAGTACAGTGATGTACAAGTTTGTTTCTTCCAATGCTAATCCATCTGCAATCATTTTTAGTCTAAATCTTCAAAACTATAGTTTGAGTCTGTAATATGTCTGTAAACTGTCAGTGGTTCCCTATAGCCTAACAAATTAAAGTTGAATGTTTTCCTATCTTGGAATTCAAGGCTTCCACCATGCAAACACCATCTGTCTTTTCCTTTACCTTTTTTTTTTTAATTGTAAATTCAACTTTTATTTTCAATTCACAGGGTATATGTGCAGGTTTGTTATATGGATATATTGTGTAATACTGACGTTTGGGGTATGATTGATCCTGTCACCCAGGTAGTAAGCATAGGACCCAATAGATAGTTTTTGGACCTTGTCCTCTTTCCCACCCTCCCCACTCTACTAGTTCCGGGTGTCTAGTGTTCTCATCTTTATGGCCATGTTACCCATGTTCATCTCCCACTTATATGTGAAAACATGCGGTATTTTGTTTCCTGTTCTTGTGTTAATTTGCTCAGGATTATGGGCCTCAGCTCCATCCATGTTGCTGCAAAGCACATGATTTCACTCCTTCTTATAGTTGTGTCGTATTCCATGGTGTATAACCACATTTTCTTTCTCCACTGGGCTCCTAGGTTATTTCCACGTGTTTGCTGTTGTGAATAGTGCTATGATGAACATAAAAGTGCATGTGCTTTTTTGGTTGACTGATTTGTTTTCTTTCGGATATATACCCAGTGATAGAATTGCTGGGTTGAATGGTAGTTCTGTTTTAAGTACTTTGAGAAAGCTCCAGGAATTCCCAGACAGGGGCACATATTTATGTTATAAAGCTTTCTTAGATAACCTTAAGTCATCTGTAGGTAGTATTAAAACTAAGAACATTAGTTTAGTTTTGAATGAATAAAATAATGCACCAAGTTGTTACTTTTTGAGAAAGTGTAACATCATATGGGAAACATATTCTTATTGGAATATTGTGTAAATTCACCAAAATATTTTAGCAACCTGAATTAGCCTTGAAATATTAATATTATTTATTAAATTATGCAAGGGAGCATGATCCTACTCTATCTTTCCAACTTTATTTTCCTTGATAAAACTACCCTTTTGAGAATGAATTTAAATGATAATGAAGAAGACAGTAGTCACAGAAAAAGAAGATTCACTCAAATTTTACTGTTCATACTTCGTGTTTTATAATTATTTATGCTTGTCTTTGTCACCTGTTCATTTATTAATTTCTTGGCAGAAGAGACCAGGAGTCCTATTGAATGATACTGCATGATAATTTTATCTTGCATTTTGCTAAAAAGAAGACATATATGAGGCCAATAAACCTAAGAAAAAATGCTCATCATCACTGATTATTAGAGAAATGCAAATCGAAACCACATTGAGATACCATCTCACGCCAGTTAGAATGGTGATCATTAAAAAATCTGGAGACAACAGATGCTGGAGAGGATGTGGAGAAATAGGAACACTTTTACACTGTTGGTGGGAGTGTAAATTAGTTCAACCATTGTGGAAGACAGTGTGGTGCTTCCTCAAGGACCTAGAAATAGAAATACCATTTGACCCAGCAACCCCATTACTGGGTATATAACCAAAGGATTACAAATCATTCTAATATAAGGACACATGCACATATATGTTCATAGCAACACTGTTTACAATAGCAAAGACCTGGAACCAACCCAAATGCCCATCGATGATATAGACTGGACAAGGAAAATGTGGCACATATGCACCATGGAATACTGCAGCCATAAGAAATGATGAGTTTGTGTCCTTTGTAGAGACATGGATGAATCTGGAAACCATCATTCTCAGCAAATTGACATAAGAACAGAAAATCAAACACTGCATGTTCTCACTCGTAGGTGGGTGTTGAACAATGAGAACACATGGACACAGGGAGGGGAGAATCATACACTGGGGTCTGTTGGGGGGGGCAAGGGAGGGACAGCGGAGGAGGGTGGGGAAGTCCGGGAGGGATAATATGAGGAGAAATACCAGATGTAGGTGATGGGGGGCATGGAGGCAGCAAACCACATTGCCATGTGTGTACCTATGCAACAGTCCTGCATCATCTGCACATGTACCCCAGAACCTAAAGTACAATTAAAAAAAAAAGATCCATTCTATCACTTGTTATTCTTAAACTTATTGGAGTAAATCATAAAGGAAACTAATGAAAAGAAACTGATCAAATTCTTTCAAAACACTTACAATAATTCCTCTTTGTATTTAATAGCTGTTACAGAGTTTTGTTTGTTTATTTTAACCAGTAGGTTATTTGATGCTGCAGAAAGAAATTAGCTTGGTAAAGGGAAGCCTAAGTCTTCCTAACTATCTAGTGCAAGTTTTTCCTTTCTCTGAGCCTCAATTTTCTGAACTGTAAAATGTGCACAAATAAACCTACTTTGCCAGATAATTATTAAAATTAAATGAGAAAACATGTAGACATAAGTAACTGAAATTTATTAGGTAGTCAGAAACAATTCATTTCATTGTTTCTCTCTGTGCCCCTTCTGCTTTCCCCCTAGACACTATAAATGTTGACAACTAAGAGCACAAGGTCACGCAGGATGAAAAACATGTAAGTAACTTTCTACTTAATAGGTTGTACTATGAGAATGGAACTCTGTTGAACTTTGGCATCAGCTACCCTGGGACTTGTCCTATCATTTATTCCTTTTGTACCACACATTGTGGAATCTTAATTATATATTATATTCCTTTTAGATGATTTTGAAAGTTGTTCTTTTCTTCCCAACTAGATTTTAATTTTTGAAGCTAGGAACCTAGTAGTCTACTCTTAGAGTCCCTCAGGGTCCTGGCACAAAGTGGGTCATAAGGTAGACATTTAAAAATCACTTTAGTTAATTGGCTGACACTGACAGAAGAATTCTGTTCAAACAAAAGGCTATTGCATTGCATTTGGCAAGTTACATCCACACCATTACAATGAGTTACCCTGAGGTTCAACAGAGTTATTAAAGCTATAGTAGAAACAAATTAATTAATGGAAACTAATTAATTCTCCAAAAATACCTGGAAAATGTTACTTGTGAGTGGAAAAATAAGTAAATGGAAGTAATTTGACTACAAATGTCTGATTAAGTGCTGTAAGTGCTAGAGATAGATTATGCTCTGTGGAATTCTGGTTCTTACTCTAATTTATACCCCATCAAGAGATCTGCAAAGCCTTAACTCCACAGAATTGATTCTCAATTCAAACAAGAGTGAGAAAAACTTCCCATGTTATACAATATGTGATACTATTAAATATTGTGAATTAATCCTATGAAAAATGAAACTTTCAATACTGTCTCTGCTCCATTATGGTATATATGCAAACCTTAAAGGCACCTGAGGTATAATTCATCCTATGCACATTAAAATGACTTTCTGCCTTAGTTAGCACTTTTCCAGTAATTATTTCAAAATTATCCTGACATTCGCTCATGAAATTTTAAGCCACTAAAGACCAAGGTAAATGGCATACTCTCTGCACTATGTTCTAGATAGAGAAGTGTAGATAGAGAAAAGTGAATGCATTGTGAATATGTTTTGGTAGAAAAGCAGATAGGACCTACTAATGGGTTTCATGCTTTTAGAGTAAAAACAGGAATAAAGGAAAAATCTGTGGTCTAGGTCTGAGCAATATAGCAGATGGTGCTTTCATTCGGTGACTAGAGAAGACTAAACAATGATGAGTAGTGGAATTCAAGTCTGAAATAGTAAACAACTTTTAACATGATTAATATTTCACAGACAGAGAATTTGACTCAGAATAGATTCAGAGAAGTCAATAAATTGCCTAAATTCATATAATGGAGCTAGAATTTTAATAAACGTCATCTGACTTTAAAGCCCATATCTTTTTAACTCTAATTCTGGCTCTCTTTGAACTCAGTTTGAAAAAGCACTCTTGAACTTACAAATGTTCAGATTACAGAATAGTTTATTACTGTGCTATATTCTTTCTGTGTACTCTCCTATACAGAAACATGATTTTATCTATAAAATATTTTACATATGACAATTAGATACACTACTATGTAAAGTAAAAATCAACTGTATCTTCCAACCAACGTAAATCTTGCCAGCTACATAACTGCAGGCTGAATTAAGTTCAAAATAGTAAAGTAGTAAAATAATAGTTGTGATTCTATCTCCAGTGAGCTAATTTAGAAAAAGCATAGTTGCATAATATACAAGCCCCTGGGCTGTTTTTATATCCTGAAAATGAACATGGTCAGAGAATCCTAATGAACAACAAATCTGTCAAAGGAATATAATATACAATTAAGATTCCACAATGTGTAGTACAAAAGTAATAAATGATAGGACAAGTCCCAGGTGGCCTCCTAGTCACAGAAACAACTTCCAGGTGATTAGTACCTCTGTTACTGAACCAAAGTTTAAAAAATTGCTGTCAATTGAATCTATTGAATGAACAATATTCCAGGAAGCATGGAAATACCACAGGAGAGGGACTAAGCAAGTAACCAATGATGTAAAGTAGCTTAGACAAATGTAAACAGGATGTGAAACTAGAAGAAATACAGGCAATCAAAACTAAAATGCAGGCAACCAAAACAAAACTCCAAGAAGTCAGCTGATTCAGGTTTTGAATGCTTTTGTTTATAGGATAGTGTAAGTTGGTAAACATCTTATAATATCAAGATATTTATTTTATAAACCTCATTGATTTACAAAATTGACTTGTAAGTGGTAAAAGTGATAGCAAATGGAAAGATTCAAAACTACTCATCTATATCCTCTCTCATGATGAAATTTCAATACTGTGCCTATTTCTTTTTACTAGTCAGCATTTCGATAGGAATACCACATTTAAGATTTTCACACAGGCAGAAAGGAAATGGACATAATTGTAAGAAGACTACACAACATTAGTATTATTTAAAAATGTCAAAATAGAGTAATATGGTTGATTTGAAATTTAGTAGGTCTTCACATTTGTGTTTTGACTAAAAACAGTAGTGAGGTACTACTTTTTATGGTAATACTACATGGAAAATATTTTTGCTTTAAACATTTTTTAGGTCAGCAGATTGACTAACACGATGAAAGTGTATAATGCTAACACATTTGGAATACATTGCTTTATGGGAAACAATGTACCAAAAGTATTTATCTCACCAAAAAGTCCTCCAGGAAAAGCTTTTAGATAACGTGACTTTTACAGCAATATGAAGCCACACAGTATTGCAGCATTTTAATCCATCTCAGTAATGTTAAGTGATTACCTTAAACTTTTTGATAGTAAACTTTATAGATCCAAGTATGATAGTTCTATTTTTTTTTAAAAGCATTAGATTTTGAAGTGAGCAACGTAAGTGAAACAGAAAGGTATTATACATTTTGATAATATTATAAGACTCAAAGAGTTTAAGCTTGTAAAAATATTTATTTGGATCATAAGGCTATTTTAAAAGCACAAGTTCACTAATTCCCCAAGTAGGCACAAATGAGAATAGAAAATGAAAAAAATTATAATCATATTTGGGATTAAGTTTTTAGAAAAGAAAATAATTCCATCCTCAAAGAATTACAGTTAGCAAAGTTTAAAAAATATGATATAATCTAATTTTGAAAATAACACTTAGGAATGGGATACTACTCTCTTACCTTGTTGCTGGGAGGATAAATTTGCAAAGCCTTCCTGTTTGATTGCTTAGATGGAAATATTACAATATAAAATGGGTATGTCCTTTGTCCCCACTATTACCATTATTAGGATTTACCCCAAGGAAACAAATCATCATTTTATAAAGGATGTGTAAAAGGATATTCTAGGGAAATTATCTATATCTCTCTATGAAATAGGATATAACACATATTCATCATAAGGGCCCTGCTATTTTTGAGATATAGAATATAATATTATGTATATCAATCCTTTTTTATAGAGGGGGAGGCCCATGACACATTGTTGAACAAAAGGTAATGGACATAACACACAAAGTAAGACATCATTATATAAAATTTTATGTCAGTATACATGTATGGGCATATGCATACTCATATACATAACTGTTTTAATAAAGATTTATAAACTTGGATAGGATTTGTAAAATATAGTGGTTGAGAATTACAACCCTGTAATCAGGGTGCCTAACTTCAAATTCCAACTTCACTACTTAGAAAGTGCATGACCATTGGCAAGTTACTTCACATCTTGAAGCTGCCATTTTATTACCTGTGATATGGGAAAAACAAAGCCTACCTCATGATGTAATATCTTAGCCAAGTTCCTGGCACATAGACCTAACTGAATATTAATTGCTATAGTATGTTTGTATTTTTTTATTGTATTATTTTTATAACAATAAAGATATATTATTTGTATGTAATCTTTAAAACTTTTAAATTTAAATCCAAATTTAATAAAAAGTTACTGATTAATGGCCAGGTGCAGCAGCTCACACCTGTAATTCCAGCACTTTGGGAGGCTGAGGTAGGCGGATCACAAGGTCAGGAGTTCGAAACCAGCCCGACCAACATGGTGAAACACAGTCTCTACTAAAAATACAAAAATTAGCCAGGCATAGTGGTGCATGCCTGTAATCCTAGCTACTCAGGAGGCTGAGGCAGGAGAATCACTTGAACCCAGGAGTTGGAGGGTGCAGTGAGCCAAGATTGTGCCACTGCACTCTAGCCTGGGCAACAAGAGTGAAACTCCATCTCAAAAAAAATTAAAAAAAAAAAAAAGTTACGATTAATTTCATATTTAACTCTAAAATTTCCACATATCTATTTTTTTAAATTGTTCTTATGACTAGTGTATTAGAATTAATTTATTATAGGTCTCCAAAATGGCTCCACTCTCAAAGTTGTGCAGGTCCTCAGGAGTTGAAGAAAAGTCCTAGATTTAAAAACAGTGATGAAGCCATGAGTGGGCTCATGTAGAAAAAGTGGGGCAGTTATACATGATTACATATGCTTATCGATTATAATCTAGATAGTTTTTATATATTCAATTTACCATCGTTTTCCTGGTAGCCAAGGATAAAAGGAACTAATCATAATGAGTTATATACATCTAGAAAAAGAAGAATCAAGTTGTCCCTTGATGAAGTTAAACTACCCCAGGTAAAATATAAAACTTCTGTGGCATTCTGGAAAGAATATCTCAATCCAAGAAGCAATTTCTGTGGTAGAGATTTCAGTCATTGTAGCAAACTGTTGAGCAACTGAAAAATGAAAACAGAACATTTGTAGAGCCATGGAGCACACCTCAAATTGCAGTGTGGTGTTGGTTTTACTGGAATCTTAAGCTAGTATATTACCATCTGGAGAGGCCTAACCAAAAGCCAGCTTCTTATTGAATGAGAGTAAAGAAAAGTGCAGAGAGAAGGTGATGACAAATACTATAATCTTAAATTGTGATCCCTCTTATCACTTTGAAAAAATGCGTTAATAAACTTCTGGAACCCAGGTTCATTTCTCAGTACCACAAGCATCATTGTATATAGGGCTCCCTTGGGAACTCAGCTCTCACTCATAGCCATGAGTGGCAGAAAATTTAACAAGCTACCAGCTTTTAGAGTATCAAGGCAAAGTACAACCAATTCCTTGTGAGTGACTGTATCATCTGTAATGTTATCAAAACTTCACAGGAAGAGCCTGGCAGTTACTTGTCTCTCCTGCTCTCAGCATTTACTCCTTCAATGATTTCAGCAAAAGATCTAGTCTTTTGTTACCCAGATATAGACACATATAGGCAAGAGGTGCTTTCATTTTCAACCTAGTTCCCCCCAGGTAATCTCATGTACATAAAATGTGCTTCAGATTTATTTACTGAAAAGGCTATAAAGTCTGTTTTGTATTTATTGACTATGTGCCAGATGCCATCCTAGAAGCTTAACATACTTGATTTTCACAATCTGCAGTAGGTATTATGTATCTTTGATAGTTGAAGAAGTTGAAGTTCAAAGAGACTTACTTACTTGGACTAGATGACAACTAGCTAACAGTAACACTGACAAAAGAGGTAATGAGTCTAAAACTCTAGAGCAATTGAATCTAAAGCCTCAATATATTAACACATCAGAGTGAGTTGGAATGTTGAGTGCTACCATTTGCCTGCTGTTATTATTTAGAGATATGACATGGTTTGTTTCTCCTTCATACCTCCCCGCCCTAGCCTTGACTGACCTAAAAGCATTGCTGGCAACATTTCAACTTTTAAAATGATTACAAAAAAGACCATGACAATCATGCAACCCTTCCCTTTGGAATTTTGAAATTAACTATAACATCCAAACCTACTTAAACTAGGTCATATTTACAACTGAATCATTTTTTGTCTCCTTTCAGGGATGAAAAAAAATGCTTTGACTAAATTAAAATGTGAATTATGCTGTTGCTCTAAGACATCAGAGATGAGAGCCAAACAAATCAAAGAAATATCTATTTAATAAGCATTTGTCATTTACTTCAGATTTGAATCAAGATGCTTTCACTTCCAGTGTTTATGCAGTGTTTTTGAATTCCTGGGGCCAGAGCTGACCAAAAGTCAAGTTGCCCTCTTTTTGGAAGCATTTAGAGACATACATTTTTAAGTGTGTGAACACACTCTTCATTGTCTAATGCTGTAGTAAGCTGCTAAGTGCTTCTAGTCTATCTCTATTCAAGAGAAAGGAAATAAAAAATGCCAGAGAAGTGATTGACAACCCAGTCTAATGCTAATCCAAAACCACTCACAACTGTCAAGGTGCTTATGTAGAAACAATTTGTACCTGCTTTAAAACCGGCATGGGTACTCATTTTGGTTCAATGTTCATTGAGCATAAACAGAAAGGCTTACCTAGTTCAACATCTAAATTATTTCTGTTCACTGACTGAGCACCTAACACTCCCTGGATTTTGCGGTGTGCCTAAAGCTTATAGAATTTGGGAGGCTCTGTTCAAAAAAAGAATATAAAATTACAAGTCCAAAATTTGGCACTGAATTTTGGAAGGGCACTGAGTTTAAGGTTTATTAGCTTCATGGTAAATTGGTCTCTGTCTCCAAAGAAGATTCTCATTGTTTCTTCTCGAATTCACTGATGAAAAACATGTACCTGATTTGTTTGCAAAAGCCCATTACAATTATTTTATGGGAGAATTATAATGAATCTAAGTAAAGCCAGTTAAAGCAACCAAAAGGAAAATTTATATATCATTCAGAGTTCAATAATAGTAATCTACTTTTAGTGATTAAATACAATATGTATTTATTCTTATTCCATATTTAGCATCTTAAAATACCTATTAAGTATTCAGAGTATTATACATAAGCTTACAGGGTAGTTAAGTGTTTGTATTTGCAGGGCAAGGGAGAAAACTCAAAAGATGACTGCGACTGTGTTTACCAGTCTTTGCAGTTCTTTGTTAATCTGGATGCAAGACAGGTGAAGTGATATAGGATTGACTCATTTTAATCAAAATATTAGGGCTATTTCTAAATAGTATGAGGCTAGAGCAGTGTTCCTAAATATCTCTCAGAAATTGTATGTTAATCAGTTCTGTGGACTAGGGAAATGAGACAATTATAATAGTGTTAAATCTTAAGAATGCTACTTTCATTTAACAATTCTTGAGTCAGACAAAGGTGTTTTAAGAGCTGTATTACAAATTATTTCCTTGATTTTCTCACTATTTTGGTATATGTGGACATGATTGAGTTTAATTTTTATTCCCCTCAACTCTAAAGCGTTAAGACTGATTGAAAGAGAAGCAGCAGCAGCATTACAACAATGTGATAAACATCGGGTAGGTGTTAGAAAAATGAAAAGCTAGTCCAGTGCTTCTCAAGCTATCATGCATGTCAGAATCACTTGAGTGCTTCTTAAAATACACAGACCCCCCATCTCAAAAAGAAAAGATTGCTGACCCAATCCCAGACTTTCAGTAGGTCTGGGGAATAGGCCCCTAGAATTGGAATTTCTAATGTATTCCTAGGTTATACTGATTCTAAAGAAACTACACTTTGCAAATACAGTCACTGAATTAATCCATTGTGTGGCTCCATTTTCTCGTCTGTAAATAGGGATGTTGACCTGGTTAATGTCTAAGGCATCTTTCAGTATTAAACACTTCATACTTCCCAGATTCCAACATACTGCTTGGTCTCAGACTCAATAATCCTATTCTGTTGGGTTGTATTAAATTCCTCCAGTGCACCTTGTAAAATATCGAAAGCCACTTAGTTTTAAACGGATTTCCTTTTGCTACTCTGTAAGATGATTCTTAATGTACTCTAAAATATTTTTTTATTGATTGAAAGACTCAATATAAATGCAAAATATCACATGGCACAGTGTATGGCTGACATAATGATTTCTGACAGATCAGATTTTCAGATAGAAAGGATTGTCAGAAAAGATTAAAAAGTATGTTTTACTCAAAAATTTACTAAAGTAAAAATGGAACCATCAATAAAGCAAATTGCTTTTTGAAAAAAATTTTATTTTCATGTGTTCAAATGTGGCAACCACAAATTGCTTTATACTGCTCCTTTGCTAGAAGCCAACAAATGTGAAACTTTGACATCCTTTACCCCTTTCTCTCTCTCTCTCTTTCTCTCTCAATCTTCTTTTTCTCTCTCCACTCTCACAATATTTCATATGCTTTTCAGTAGATAAGAAATTTTATGCCAGTACTTTTCTCAGGACTTGCAATGTATGCCAAGCTAATTTGCACATCTCAGAAAGGTGAATGCTCCACAGTAACATATCTATCTTACATCATCTGATTAGATAAAGTACTAGTAGAAATTCAAAATCTGCTATACAGAAAATAAGAAATTCTTCCCCATTATAAACTATAATCTTTGTTATCTCAACTATGTTTCCTTGTAAAAAGCATTTTATATTCCCTAAGTGTCAGAGAGCAATGTACCATATCAGTATGTTCATGCCTTTTTGATATTCTCTCATTTTTAGCATGACTTTCAGCTTTCCACTTGCCTATACCCAAGACCTCATGAAAACTTCCTCCTGCTTCTCTTAAAAGGGACTGCCTCACCCCCACTATGAAACATTTCTTCAGCATCTCAGGTTCATTCTTTAATATAACATAAATATCACTTTATGTTTACGTAACATTTAGCAATTTTCACACAATTTCACCAGTGGCATCTCACTGAATTCTTAGAATAATCTAATGAGACAGCCAGGACAAGTATTATCATTTCTTTTTATTGATGAGGAAATCAAAATGTTGAGATAGTAACACACCTTTCAGATTTAACATAGAATTTGTCTACTAATTTATTGGTTGTTTTCAGTAAACTACTTTAAAATGAGAATTATAATGATTTTGATAATAGCTGTGTTAATGGAGCTAACATTAATTGAGGATTGCTACATTGCAGGTACATAAACACTAATACTCATGACAACTCTAATTACTTAGGTGACTATTATCTCCATTTCACAGGTGAGCAAGTTAAGTGCAGAGAATCTAAACAACTTGCACAGGAGTACATGCTAATAAGTGGTGAAGCAACATTCAAACTCTGGCAGTCTCACCATAGAACTTGTGTAAGAAAGAAATTAGTGACATAACCTAAATTACAAATATATTTATACATGTCTTATAAGTCAAAACGTCCATGCATTCTTGCGAAGCTTCAGGATACACACTCTGATGGGTTCAAGTTCTATTAGGAATCTATCCAGCTTCAAAACTGTGTTGGGGTTGTAGGATAGCTAGTTCAAACAATGACAAAGCTTAATTTTAAAAAGAAGTGATCTCACTTCATCTGGCTTCATTTTCACACCCCATACATCAATTTTTAAAGGATGTAAAAATCAGTCTATTTTCAGAGTACCGTTTTTTTTTTTTTTTTTTTTTTCCCCAAAAAAAATCTTCTAAATTAGGGATTAAGAGAAAATTTGACAGGTCAAAATAACAATGGTTTAAGTATATAATTTACATCAGCAATTAGAAAACACACACCTATATGTATAAAGTTAACCCTTGAAAACATATGAGTTTGAACTGCATGTTTCATTTATTCATGGATTTTCTTCCACTTCTGCCACTACTGAGACAGTTAAGACCCTTCCTCTTCTTCAGACTACTCAGTTTGAAGACAATAAGGATGAAGACTTTCATGGTGATCCATTTCCACATAATGAATAGTAAATACATTTTCTCCTCCTTATTTTCTTAATAACAGTTTCTTTTCTCTAGCTTACGTTATTGTAAGAATATACAATAATATTGTCTATAATATACAGTCTATAATACACATAGCATACAAAATATGTGTTTATTGACTTTTCATGTTATAAGTAAGGCTTCCCCTCACCAGTAGTTAAATTTGGGTGAAATCAAAAGTTACACATGGCTGCTCAGCTGTGCATGGGGACAGATCCAACTCCTGTTGTCTTTCGTGGTTCAACTGTATGTGTATACATACATACCATTATATCCTGTGTACATCACATATCCTTATATATATACTAGTTTGGGTGATTGTATCAGGATTAGAGTCAATTATAACATCTTATCAGATCTAAATTAATCTATTCAAAGAACATCAAAATGCTCTAAAGAATCAGCTTCAGATGAGCAGCTGCCAATAAAAGGAGCTGTAGTAGAAATATACCATACTAGCTAGTAAAACCGGCATATCATGCATCAGGCAGAACTGTCAGCATTTATATGCATTATTTCACTTAATACATCAGACTTATCAGGGAGGCATACATTTTAAACAAATTAATAGTTAAACAAACAGCTGGGCGCGGTGGCTTAACGCCTGTAATCCCAGCTCCCTTGGAGGCTGGGGTGGGTGGGAGCACCTGAGGCCAGGAGTTTGAGACCAGTCTGGCCAACATGGCAAAACCCTTTCTCTACTAAAAATACAAAAACTAGCTGGGCATGGTGGCACAAGCCTGTAATCCCAGCTACTTAGAAGGCTAAGGCATGAGAATCGCTTGAACTCGGGAGGTGGAAGTTGCAGTGAGCTGAGATCGCACCACTGCACTCCAGCCTGGGTGACAGAGTGAGACTCCATCTCAAAAAAAAAAGCAGAGAATGACATGGTATGCCCAATGCCAGGTAACTGTAGTTCTGGTTGGTTTCTGATGGTCAAATTGCTTTGTATGATATACCTGGCTCCTCCATTTCCTAGTTTAGTGACCCTGGCAAGTTTCTACCAGAACTTTTCCTTTGTGGGTTTTCTTCTCTGTAAATAACAGCACTTGTCTCATGCATGGTAATTTAGATTAAAGAAGATAAAGTATGTAAAGTACTCATCTCAGTGCTTAGTACACCAAGCATTTTACAAGAGGCACTTATTATTATTACTACTATAATACTATAGTTCATGATTTAACCCAGCACAGCATCAGATCACCTAACCTGCCACTCATGTGCTTAATGAAGACAAATACTCCAAAGTTCAGCAGCGTTTATCCTGTGTTCCTGTGTCTTCAGCAGCTAAGACAAACTGTATTAAACCTGTCAACTCATAAGAAGCCGTCCTAGTCAGGCATGTTTTTTTCTGTTTTTTTGTTTGTTTGGTTTTGCTTATTTGTTTGTTTTTACCAGGAAGATGTGCACTTTATTGAATGTCATTGCAGAAGAGTGTGTGAGGATAAAGGGCTGATACAGGACTCGGCTCTGGGGACAGGGCGAGGAATGGAAGGTGGAGTATGTGGGAAACAGGTCATGGGCAGAGCTCCTGGCCTGGAGGAAGCCTCTTGATCTATCGATAGACTGGCAAGATCAGTACTGGGATGATGATAAGCAGAAGGGTCATGATGATGCCCAGAATCAAGACCCAGATGTTCAGGCACTTGGCGGGGAGGCATGGGCCTGGGCCCCGTCAAGTTCCCAACCATCTTCCTTCCTGTCCCTGTAAAGCAGGAACGGTGGGAAACAAACCTCTTGAACATCGAACTGAGGAAGGAAGTGGCTTTTTATTCACCTAGGAGCTGTGGGTGGGGGCAGCTAAAGCCTCATTCACTGAGCTCCCTGAGAAGCAGCTTCTTTCCCCTTCTATAGGCTTACAATGCTAAAGGGGAAACTGAGGTGAAACTATGTCACTGTCCATTGGCTGGACATCTGACCTTACAATCTTTTGGCTTCACTGATTTGCTAATTCATATGCAGCATGGGTGGGAACAGGCAGGGGAGGGGGCTTATAGAGACAAGACAAAGGTAGTAAATTATTAGTTGGCAGAGGTATTTCCAGGAGGGAGCCTGGTTCATGCAAAAGTTGGGGATGTGACCTAGTGCTGGGCTCCAGCTGGTAGTGATAACATTCATTTGCAACTCTTTCAAGGCTTACAGGTAGCGGAGATGCTGGGAATCGAAAAGGAAGTCATTTTCCCCATCCTTGGGTCTCTTTATGGCCTGGTCAGTGGCATGAGCAGGTCACCTGACCACGGATTCAAGCTCTTTGGTATTTTATCTCTTTTTACCCTCCTTCTCATCTGGAGGGAGGAGGTGAAGGCCTGCAAGTAGGGAGATGGGGAGGGGTATCCCCTCTCACCTAGATTTCATGGAGTAGGCTAACGCTATGAAGCCCAGGCAGCAAGAGTTCATGAAGAGGGTGTTGAACAGGGGCCAGGCGACATGGTTGGGCAGGGAGGTCTTGCTGCAGATGTGGATCATGGTGGATGTCGGGGGGCAGGATTGTGGGGCACCCCCAGAACAGCCACCTCATGATCCTCCTTCAGTATCTCATAGTTGCGGGGGATGGTCGGTGTTGGCAGGAGTGAAGAAGGTTTGGACGGTGTGGTTCATGGTGTCCAAGGAAGACCAGCTGGATTCAGGTTGCTGGGGTGCTTCTCAGTGGGTCCTCCCTTTCCCCAGTAGTTTTGATTTCTGCAGACATGTTTTCTTAATTTTGCTGGAGAAAACACAACCATATTTTGCCTTTCAGTCCCTACTGTCTTCTAGTCTTAACCCATGGTAGGTGGTTATATCCTCTAACTATTTGGTTTACTCCTGACATAAAAATGTATGGGCTTGAACAAGAAGAAAGAAGAAATCAAAACTCCTCTAAGTATATAGGAATTTGGTACAGGGTTAACAGCTCATAAACACTGGCAAGTCATATTATCTTGTAGCAGTTCCTGAATTACACATTTTATGTGCTCGCACCTGAAATAATCTACTCGGCCCACACCCAGCATCACCACCTCCATACTCTCATAGCTCCCAATTCTTACTACAACAATATTTGTTCCATGTCCACTTCCAAACCATCTCTGATCATTACAAGTTGACCAATGGCCTTTTAATTATCAGTTATATTAGCATTTTACAATATTCTTTTTTTTTTTTTTTTTTTTTTTTGCAGTATATGGAGTGTAACATATAAAGCCAGGGTGTAATGATGCTGTAAGAATTCTTACATTGCTCTGGAAGTTGGTTAATTTTGTTTTTTGCAATGGGTAGAGGGACACTAAAAAGCATTTCCTATTTGAAGTTAACCTTTGACATTCAATACTTGCTATAAAGTTATTTGATTATGAAGGTTTCCTATTTTCTAACAGAAAAGTCAACAATAGTGCAAACTAAGTTTACAGGTGAAAAATGGATCTAGGCCCAGTGGTTTTTCCTATAATCCCAGCACTTTGAGAGGTCAAGGCAGGAGGACTGCTTGAACCCAGGAGTTCGAGAACAGCTCGGGCAACATAGCAAGACTCCATCTCTGTGAAAAAGAAAACTTAAAGATTAAAAAATATATGAAGAAATAGGATTCTAATTATTTATGTTATGCTCTATATGTAACAAATTGCTCCTTAGAGGAGACAGTGAGTGTATCGGATCCTCATCAATCAAATTAAGGAATGTTATTCCTTGCACTATACATGTATTTGAATGAGAAATATCTGCCAATAAAATGTCATCTTATTCCACTAATTCAGACAATACTCTGAAACTGCATAAGAAAAGGGTGAAGACTGTTCAACATGGGAAAGGAATGAAAATACCTAAGTCCACCCTTCAATTCTAGTAAAGTATTCTTCTTTCTTGGGAGGACAAACTATGATTCAGTTTCCCATTTAAATTATACATTCTCTTTCCAGATTGGCAGCCATTGCCATTTTTTCCATGAACAGGGAGGAGGTTATTCTGACAGTGATGCTGCCAACAAGCTGAAAGGCAAGAAGGCAGCCCAGAAAACCTTCCTCCATCAAATTTAGGGTCCAATATCTGCTAGTCCTGGCAAAACTTCAAATGAAATGCTTTAAGGCCGAACTTGGTGGCTCATGCCTACAATCCTATCATTTTGGGAGGCCAAGGTGGGTGGATCACCTGAGGCCAGGAGTTCGAGACCAGCCTGACCAGCATGGCAAAACCCCATCTCTACTAAAAATACAAAAATTAGCTGGGTGTGGTGGTGCAGGCCTGTAGTTCCAGCTACTTGGAGACTGAGGCACAAGAATTGGTTGAACCCAGGAGGTGGAGGTTGCAGTGAGCTGAGATCACACCACTGCCCTCCAGCCTGGGTGATAAAGGGAGACTTTATCTCAAAAACAAAAAAAAGAAAAAGAAAAAGAAATGCTTTAAGACACCAGTGTGGTTTTAAAAATAGTTAATTGCATTTTGCACCATATCTGGCTGAATCTTGTAATGTAAAACTCTTAGATTCTCCTGTAGAAGGATGTATCTTGCCAAGTAAAATCCCACTGGGTAATGTGGTCTCCCTTGAATGCCCTGTGTACAAAATTTAAACTAGCCACATAAGTGCTGCCTGGAAGTCAGCCCTTGTTTACTCAGAAAAATGTCTAGGAAGGCAGATGGACTTTGATAGGGAAAGGTCCCAGGGACCAGCATCCTGACAGTGATCCCCAGAGGCTTTCTTTTGCTTTTGGTGTCACAGGTGTGAACATGGAAAAGTGGTTCATCTCTCCCACCCCAACCATCATCTTACTACATGATTTCATATAAAGTGAATTGGGAGGGGAACATGTATTTAAAAAAAAAAAAAAAAACAAATGGCAAACATTAGTACAAAGAAAATTTTAAAAATTAAGTTGGATTGAATCCTCAAGCTATGTTTAGTATTTTCTAATTTTTCCAGCTTTATTGTGGTATCATTTACAAATACAATTATATGTATTTAAGATGAACAACTTAATGTTATGATACATGTACATGTTGTGAAATAATCACAAACTAATGAACATATTATCTCCCATGTTACCACTGTCTTTTTTTTTTTCCTCTCTTTTTTTGGGGGAGTATGTGTGTATATGTTGAAAATACTTAAGATCTATTCTCTGTTTTTTTGTCTTCCCAATGGGGTGTCCTTATCATATTGAAGTGGGAACTGATATTAACAGAAGAACAATCAGTGACCACAGGACAGTGCCTGCCTGTTTCCCATTCCATAGCCTTGTTGACAGGTATGGAATACCTCCTTGTGTGTCCTCCATCCAGTCAAGCATTTTCTTCCCCCAGAGCTTTTGATCCTTATTTTCTCACTGCTGGAAATGTTTTCCCGCTCATAGCTGGCTCTTGATAATTTAGTTCTCTGTGTGAATGACAACTTCTCAGAGAACCCTTTACTATCTTACCTGCCCACCAAAACCCCATTACACTTTTTTCACTAAGAAAGATTATTTCCAAAAATCTAAACTCACTGTGTATATAATCTACTAGAATGTTAGTTCCATTACATCAATTGATTTTGTAAATTTTGCCCACTGTTTGGTTTTTAACACTCAGAGCAGTGTCTGGAACATATAGGCACTCAAAATGCTTGCTCAATGAATCCACAAATGAGTAAATAAGACAAGGAAAGAGCTGCTTGGTTTCGGGCTTAGGAGGTCTTTGCTGCAGGCTCATTTAACTTGCAGCTTTGTGGGTCTGTGAAATTCTTAACATCTGTGTGATAAGAAACTAAGCCAGGTAGTCTCTATGTTCTGTTCTACCTTTAACATATCATTATCAAGTGCCAAGTCTTATCTCTGGAGAGAGAAATTTCTAGGAATTGCCAGTGTGCCATAATCTCTTCCTCCTTAGGACTCAAACATTAGATTTTCTACATTTGGCACTTAAGTCTTATTTCTGGTATTATAGTGATATCAATCATTATATTAATTATTTTACTGTTTAATCTCTATCATATATATGTCTTATCTTCCCAGGGTGCTCTTTCAGGAAGAAGTCTGCTATATCTATTTTTATTCTTTAATTTCCCCATTGCCAGACGTGTAATAAATAAGTTCAGAACCCAGTTTGAAAGAACACTAAAAACATTGCCAACTTCATTATTCCCTATTTCTGAAATGGCTTATTTACTAAGAGTTAGAGTCAGAATCCCAATCCACATATTCTGATATAAATAGCTGATGAATTTTTTTTGCACCGAACAAAAGCAAATGTCTTAGCATGCAACCAGAAGCTCTGTGAGGTTTATTCTCTTCTAATTTGAACAGAGTCTATTTCATACGAATTTTCAGGAACAAGTGTTTTAATTTTCAAGGGTAATTTTGGAACCTGCTAGATAAAATGGCTACAATTAGTTTGTACATTGGATATACTCTAGTTCAAGTTCACATCCACTTTAATGCTTAAATTGCATTCATCTGAACCCAACAGGATAATTCACCTTCAGCCTTCTACATCCAGGGCCAATCATATAGCTCATGGCATTAATGAGATGGCCCTTGGGGACTGTCAGTACTGACTGTACTGTATGATGTATGCTTTATATTTTCATGTTTTAGTCACAAAGAATGCTGCCACTCATTCTCTTGGTGCAGTCATGTGAGCAGCAGAGGCCAGGGTCTGCTCTGTCCCCATACCCTCATGGAAAGGGTGGGTCTCTGCTCATCAGAGCTCCCTCAGCAATGTAAGGACAGTATGCAGACAGAGTTTATTCAAATTGCAGGACAAAACTCAAGAGAAAGCCCTTTGGAGAGTGAATCCTTTAGGGTTTTAGATTGGAAAGAAAAAAGATGTATCTCAATTTGAAAGGGAAGCATGAGACTTTTGTTTCAAAGAATTTGGTATCTATTTTGTTTGTTTGGTGTTTCAGTTATCAGTGATTATTTTGCAGTGGAGTACTATTCACTCTCTGAGCTTTTATCAGTGAGCTGGCAATAGGACAAATGACCTTTTGTGTATAATGCTTTCAGGGATTTTCTCTTTCTCTTCTGGGTGAAACAATTCAACAAAGCAAAAATAAAGGGAGAAAGAAAAATTGGTGAATGCTCTTCTCCGCCAAGTATGAAGACAGTTTACAAAGGAAAAAAAGAGTGCAATTTCACAGCCAATTACACTCCTAGCAAAAGCAATTCACAATTAATTATGAGAGAAAGTTACAACTGTTTAAAGTATTAATATGAAGAGTGAATGAAAAAACAAGGCTTGAAATGATATGAAATCCTACATATGAAGCAAACTGTCTGTTTTCAGTTTGTGAACTGTATTTGGATATTCACATAAATTCAATTCTACTACCTGTGGGTAAAGAAAGAATATCATTGAATTAGGCCATAATGTATGGGAAAACACTTAATATCTTGAAACCTGAGATCGATTTAATGAAATATGCTATGGATTCCTCCTCTGTGCAAGGCCGTGTGTCCTGTCTTAAACTTCCAAATATTTGCCGTTCTCAGGGCCTTTGCATGTGCTTCCTCCCACCTGGATGCTCCTGTCTTCAATATCTGCATAGCTCACTCCTTCACCTCCTTAAAAACCTTTATCGAACTGCCCCTCTTCAGTGATGCATCCCTGGTTTCATTCTTAAAAGCTGTAATCTTAACCACTGCCCCCAAACTCTAGGTCTTTTTATTTCTCTCTATAGCATTCACCACTGTCTACTATAACATACAATACAATCTCCTTACACATTTTATCAATTGTCTAGCTTTTTCTTATTAGTACATAAGTGAGAATGAGATTTTTTTTTGGACAGTTTACTTTTCCATTACTGTTTCCTTAGTACATAAAAAAAGTACCTGGTATGTAGTAGGTATGCAGTAATCATTTCCTGATGTCCCAAAGGTACATGAGATTATGATGAAAACAGAATATAATTTAAAATAGTTTTTTCCTAGGAAAAATA
This sequence comes from Cebus imitator, assembly GCF_001604975.1. Lineage (NCBI taxonomy): Eukaryota > Metazoa > Chordata > Mammalia > Primates > Cebidae > Cebus > Cebus imitator. The sequence goes on from NW_016107412.1 coordinate 4,573,048, forward strand.
ATGCCCCTGATTCTCTTAGCTGACCTGATCAAAAACAGCTTACTGATTGGTCTGAATTTACCGGGAAGCAGTTACCTAAAGAGTAGGATTGACAATTAATAGAAGTTATTTCTTTTCCGTAACCCTTGTCTCATGTATCTTGGTCTTTATCAATAAGTATATGTCCTAGTGAGATGGTGTGGAAGAAGCAAATTATGACATCTTTGATAAAGACCAAGCCATTCCCTGGGTCTCTTCCATTTATATTATCTTTGTTGAGGTCAACATAGTGGCTGAGGTTAGTTGTTATTTGGCTTCTTCTGAGAAACATCTTCATTTTTCAAATATTCAGAAGAAAATAAAAACTTTTGTAAAATTATGTTTCCTTCTTCTATTACCAAAACCATTAATTACTACTACTGTATACATGTGCTTTTGCAATTTGGGCAACAGAATAATACAAGTTGACAAGCTTTTTGTTGCTGCAGTGTAATATTATTTACATAATATTACTGTGTTTCTTTAGGCTGAAATGTGAAATCTCAAGCTGTATGTCTGATGATTAAAAAAAGAGATTCTGAATCCAAAAGCAATTAGACCACTGAGATAGTCATTTAGAATTAACTCTAGTTTTTAAAATTGAAAAATAATTGTACATGTTCATGGGGTACATAGTGTTTCAATGCACAGAATGCATAGTGATCAGATCAGAATAAATAGCATATCCAATATCTTAAACATTTGCCATTTCTTTGTATTGGAAATGTTCATCATTCTCTTCTAGCTATTTGCAGCTATATATTATTGCTAACTATAGTAATCTGCAGTGGTATACAAAACTAGAACTCAATCCTACTAGCTGTAATTTTGTATCCTTTAACAGATCTCTTCCTAGCCTGTTCTTTGGTTTAGAAACTTACTTTCTACTTAATAAATAATGCTGAAGCAAAACCATTTTCTAAAGATTGAATCTAAAGTATGATGCTGATAAGGTATGGTGTCTCATGCCTGTAATCCCCACACTTTGGGAGCTCAAGGTGGGAAGATCACTTGAGACCAGTAGTTTGAGACCAGCCTGGGCAACATAGTGAGACCCTGTCTTCACAATAAAAAGAAAAAGAACTAGCTGGGCGTGGTGGCATGCACCTGCAGTCTCAGCTACTCAGGAGGCTGAGGTGATAGAATCACTGGACCCCAGAAGTTCAATGCTGCAGTAAGCTATGATCGCACCACTGCACTCCAGACTGGGACAGAACGAGACTCTGTTTCCAAAGAAATAAAGTATGATGCTTATGTTTAAAAATAACATTGATAAATCTCGATTGTTCCTTACATTTTCAAAATGCCCTGTTGGAACCCCAAAATTCAAGAGATTCCAGCTATGACAATCAGACAGAGAAATTATCATAATCAAAGAGAGAGAATACATTTCCAAATGGTGTGCCAAAAGTATTTATCTTGTTATTCCCTAATCAAGAAAGGAATTCAGGGTCAGGAATATAACAAGAGTCCCAAACATCCTAATCGTCTACCTTATAACACAAAGATGCACACATATCTATGCATTACTAAACCAAAAGAAAAGTTTCCTACTCTCTCCACTTAGAAATCTTGAGTAACAGGACCTCACAACTATGCTAAAGTAATAATTCATTTTATATGCCTAATATATACTACTCAGTTTAATATAATTTTTATCTCTCAGTCTCTTTATAAAAAACCACCACAAACATCTCTTTGTAAAAGATGACAACCTGTGACAAGAACTTCATTAATACTTTTCGCACTTTACAGCGGCCTTTTTGTTTTTTCCTTTTTTGTTGTTTGTTTTTGAGAGAAGTCTAGCTTTCTGGCACAGGCTGTAATACAGTGGCACTATCTCAGCTCACTGCAACCTCCTCCTCCTGGGTTCAAGCAATTCTCCTGCCTCAGCCTCCTGAGTAGCTGGGATTACAGGCATGCACCATCACGACCAGCTAATCTTTGTATTTCTAGTACAGACAGGGTTTTGGCTCAGCTAGTCACAAACTCCTGATCTCAGGTGATCCCGCGGCTGTGGGATCAAAACTGCTAGTATTATAGGTGTGAGCCACTGTGCCTGGCCAGTTTGCATTAAACTAGTTCTATATCACTTCCCTGATAAACCTGCCAGTGGCACTATTTAAAAAAAACCTAATTTGCAAAAATGGCATTTAGACCAATCACTCTCATTTACATAATGCAAAGATGACTAAACATTCTATTCTATTAATCAGGATTGATTTTAAATAATGAATCTCCTGTTATAAACACGAGGTGGTATTTTCTTCTTTATTCTTTAGAGATTATTTCCCCTGGACATCCTTTCTCTTCTTTTTCCCCTCCACTTCTCCACTTTCCTCTCCCCACCCCTTCTTCCTCCTCCTTTAAACCTGTACTATCATTTCTCAGCTGTTCAAATCTAAGCTACTTTCTATGCTTTGCTGAGTTTCAATTTCCTCATCTATAACATAGAAATAAACATGGAAGGGCTGTTGATAGGATGGAACACAATGTGTGTCAAGCACCTTGCAAAATACCTGACACACAGTAGGTCCTCAGTAAATGGTGGTTGTTACTGAGATGGCTGACCTTGCAAGATAATACTTATTTGTTTCAAGTTAAATAGGAAGATATCTTTCTGTGGAAAGCTTTTTAATCTTTTTTTTTTTTTTTTGAGACAGGGTGTCTAACTTTGTCTCTTTCTTGTCACCCAGGCTGGAGTGCAGTGGCACGACCATGGCTCACTGCAGCCACAACTTCCCAGGCTCACATGATCCTCCTGCCTCAGGTTCCCTCCTACCAGAATAGCTGGGACTATAGGCATGTGCCGCTGCACCCAGATAATTTTTTTTATTTTTTGTAGATATGGGGTCTCACTATGTTACCCAGGCTGTTCTCAAACTCCTGGGCTCAAGAAATCCTCTCATCTCAGCCTCCCAAAGCACTAGGATTACAGGCATGAGCCACCTTGCCCAGTCCTGTTCAAAACGTTCTACGCACACAATGTTTCTTGCAGAATTTATTTTAGATGTGATACATTAAAGTCTAAATAAATATACTATTGAAATTAATTACAACACAATAGCATCTACAAAATTGTATATTTGGTATACATTACTATCTGGTCACCTATATTGAATCACAAAATCATTTCTTATGAATTGATGTGGAATGCTATTCTTGCTACATACATTTTCTAATTGGTCTTTATTTTAAACCTGAGACACAAACATTCAATTAATTATATATAAAATATTTTCTTTTCAATCGAATGTATTTTCAAAATGTTAGGACTGGATTTCAGTTAATAATAATGTATCAATATTTGTCATTAGTTGTGACAAATATATATAGTAACACAAGACATTGCCAGTAGGGAAAACTTTAAATTACTCTAAAATGAGAATTTTTAATACGAAAACTTAGAACTACATTTAATCCTATTAAACTTACTCCTATTAAGTTGCAAGAGGGAAGGTCTGTTAAAAGTGTCAGAAATAATTTAGAATAGATTTTAAAAAGGAGTAATATGTTCATATCTATTATATCAAGTTTACTTTTTGTTACATATTCTAGAAATTAGCTTGGCTTCTGTGCAGAGGCCATGGATTTCTAGATGATCAACATTCCATTTATAAATCTCATGCACCCCATCATCATAACCGAAAACTTAGTCTTTTGTGCTTTTGGACAGATCCCACTCAGGAGTAAGGGACAAAAACATAACTTACCCACCAAAGTTTGTTTTGAGTTTGTTTTACCATTGAAAATGCTCACCAAAGCCAAATATTGAAAATAATATAGGAGGCTTGGGAGATAAAAAGGCTACAGAAATAAATGTTATACAAATCAGTGGTACTAAAATTGACAATGATTCTGCAGTGACAAAGTTGAAGTACGTCACTGTTGCAGAATTTACTGGAACAAAAAATAGTTCAATTAACATTTTGTAGATCATATACAAATGTGTGATCTAGGAGAATATACTTTTGGTTATTTATCAATAATATGAAATTATATGGAAGAACCATCCTGCTTTATTGAACACCTACCATGGTTAAGCAATGAAAGATACAATAATGGATTACGATGTATAGTCCTTCCCTAGTCTATGCACATTATTGAGACACTCACATAAGGCTTGTAACATTAATTTGCTTGTGATTATCTTGCCTAGTTAAAAAAGAAATAACAACTACAGATTTAAGAAGGATCACAAAAAACAATATAATATTCCTTTATGAAAACCTTTTATGTCTTTTCCTAGTTGATAAAAATTTCATGCATTAAAAAAGTATTTGTTCCATAAAATAACTTTTTTTATTTTTATGATGCAAAGGAAGGCAATATATGAGCCAAATATGAAAATAGTCTTGTTTGGTTGTTTTGGCTTGTGAGTTTCCCATTTGTGACAGTCATTAGGCAAAGATACTCTGCAATCTGGAACTGATTCCAAGTCTCTAATGCACTAATAATGCCTTTTGACTTATGCATGTAATAAGGAGACAATCACCTCTAATGCAATCTGTTGTATGCATTATTTATATCCTCAAGTGCATTAGTGAGGAATATGAGGAGCCAGGGAAAATCAATGAAGCCTGCTTGTTTTTCTGTCCCATCGGTATCATTTCTGTGTGCTACAGCAATATATAAGGCATTTTCTCTGATGAAGTAATACATGCTATGCTTTCCAATTCTTGGTGTATTGCAGAAGTCCCCCCTTATCTGCAAGGGATACTCTCTAATACCCTCAGTGGATGCCTGAAACTGAATAGTAATGAGCCATATATGTATATATATATTAATTATACTATACATATTATGCTTACTATGTTTTTTCCTATACATATATACCTGTGATAAAGTTATTTTATAAATTAGGCACAGTAAGAGATTAACAACTAATGATAAAAGAGAACAACTATAACCATATATTATAATGAAAGTTATGTGAATGTAGTCTCTTCCATTCTCTATTTCTGTCTCAAAATATCTTATCGTACTGTTGTTACAACACAATGACACTGGTTGACGCTGGGTAACTGAAACTACAGAAAGTGAAACCTTGGATAAGAGGGGACTACTGTATTCATTTCACTCTTCACACCTTCAGTTCGTTGATCTGTCTAAAATGCGATGCTGAAGACAAGACAGATTTTTATCTACCTGCTTGTCCAGAAGTCAGTTTAAGAAATCATTCCATGGCCATGTTTTCTTTGCCAAATCATTTTTCATTTGTTTCAATCTGTTGTCTCTTCAAATAGGAGCAAGTACTTGTTTTTCTTAAACCAGATATATTTGTATCATTAAACCATTCTTCTTTGAGTATTTTTATAGCTAAATCAACTGAGCCCAACATTTGCCCTTATTCTATTTGGCATTTAGCATTTAGGAAGACTCACTTTACCACTGATGACATCCCATGCAAATTCAGAGGTATAGAATGAGGAATTCATGTCTCCCTGGCAAGAATACTTTTATTGGGGCCACCCGGGGAATAGTGTAGATATAATGCAACTTATATAAATAGGAACAAATGAATAATTTTTCAAACAAAGTATAGTCCTCATTTGATCACAAACGTTTTCTATTTGAATACCATATTTGTGACTTTTTCTTGATTCTTGGTGAAGATTGATTCTTTAACCACAAATTGGCTAGGACCCAGTATGTTTTGGTAACAACTTCCTTTAAATATTTATACACTTCTGACGTAAAACCCCTTTCATTTATTCTCTCAACTTGAAAACACCCCATACAATTGAAAATGATTAAACTAATGTCACACTTAAATTTAATATTTGAGAATAACCAGGCACTGTGGAAATATAAATTCAGAAGTATGGTCCTTGATATTTTTATATAAAAGTTAGGGATGACGAAACAGTTTATTCCAAATAGGCCTACATCAAAACATATTATTTTCAGTACACATGCACAGAAGATAAGGAAAGAATGTTCTTGAAAGTATACAATAGAAACCTTGATAGAAAATGGAAAATTGCATACTGAATCCAATATTTCTATTGATTTTTATTTTTAAACTGGGGACAGGTCTCCGAGGCAGGGTTTCTGAAACATCTTAGTGTGAAAGTATCATCCAGAATCATCATCTAAATCCATCCTCTCAGCCCCACCCATGGAAGTTCTGATGCAGTAGTTGACACAGATGCAGATAGATAAGAACCATACTCTGACATGGTCCTAAGGTCATCATTCAGGTACAACCCCAACACATTTTTCACATCGCCAGATGAAAAGTAAAGTTTACTGTGCTAAGAGCTTTATGGTACATTATCTTATTCAATCTTCACAAGGTGAAGAGTTACAGTACATTCAACATCATCTTTCTCTGGTACATGAGGTCTCTAAGTATCAAAGAATGTATATAACTTGCCCAAGATGACATAGCTAGGTGAATGGCAGAACTGAAATTCCAGAAGTGTATGGCAATAAAGCCCATACTTATAACTCCCTTATAAGCATTTTTCTTCTACCCTAGAATGGATAAAGCTTTCAGCCTCTCTTTTTATCACTTAAGATTCATGAAGACAAGAGGCACAAACAACCCAAAGGCAGTACTAATCATGACTTTTTGTGTGTGGGGATGGGGGTGGAGGTGTATATGCAGGTTCCCAGAACATTAACAAGGTCAATGACCATATAATAAGGATCCTTTCTAACCCACCTTTCCCACAGCCCCTTAGGAAGTAACCCTTAGTTATCTAACCCAGCAGCATTTCTAAATATGTAATGTTAGAGATATTACAGAGTTTCTTGTCCTAACTTAGCAGCTATAATATTTAAAGACCACAAAGAGAGGAAAAAGGAACAAGAGAAGAAAAAGAAGCTGGGAGACAGAGAACAGAAGCATGACTATTTATATGCATTTATATGTGTGTGGGATTGAGGGAGAAGTGGGTGGTAACATCTGACCAAGGAGAAAAAGAAGAGTCAAAAGAAAGCCGTCTGTCAAAGTGAAAAATTAGAGATACAGAAAGAGACCAGATTTAAATTTCATAGAAGTCAACAAAACATTTATAGTTATTTAGTGCTTTCTAGCAATATGTTTTCTTTATAATTTTAACATTTATCATAAAGGGCACGTGTACAGGCTTGTTACATGGGTATATTGCATGACACTGAGGTTTGGCTTACAAATGATCCTGTTGCCCAGGTAGTGACCATAGTGCCCAATAGACAGTTTTTTAGCTGATGACCCCCTTCCTGCCTTCCCTTGTCTGGTAGTCCCAAGCGTCCACTGTTGCCATGTGTATTTGATGTTCAGATCCCACTTATAAGTGAGATCATGTAGTATTTGGTTTTCTGTTTTCACATTAATCTGCTTAAAATAATGGCTTCCAGCTGCATTTGTATTGCTGCAAGGAAACTTTTTTATGGCTGTGTAGTATTCTGTGGTGTACATATAAGACATTTTCATTTCCAGTCCACCATTGGTGAGCACCTAGGTTAGTCCATGTCTTTGCTATCGTGACTAGTGCCTAGAAATATTCTGAGTCTAAAAAAAGTATCATGCCATGCAAAAAAGTCATTTTAAAATTGCATGAAAAATTATTTTTGAAATATTTATAGAAATTATTTTTTAGAATTTGTGGAAGTTTATATAATATAGTATGTATAATAAGTTTTAAAATCTTTCAAATTTTATTATCAGAAAACAACCTCTTACATTGTAGGAATGATAATCTGGTTACTACTAATAAGCCAAGCCTATTCATGTATAAGAGGAATTATTTATATTTGGTATTATTAGAAACAACTTCTTTAAGGCTCAAGAGAGCTTAGAATATGTCTAAGGCTACAGTTGTTGAAATCTTTCTTTTCTTACTCACTTCTTCCTTCCCTCCCTTCTCTCCCTCTATTCCTTACAGCTTAGCTTCTTCCCTCTTTCTTGCCTTCCTTTTCTCTTTTCCTCCTTTTCTTTCTTTCTTCCTGCTTGAGGAAATGGGGTTTGGTTGAGGTGAGATAAAGTTGTACCTGACGATATAAAAACTAGGATTGTTCAGAATCTGGTAATTTCAGATCTAAGGGGTATGAGAGAACAGCTAGTCCTGCTCATTCATCATACAGTTAAAGAAATAGACACTCGGAGAAGCAAAATTAATCCTTCCTCCTCCCCTACCTTCCAGCCAAGTCACCATCTCAAGAAGTAGAATTATTCTGGCTGTTTGTCCACCAAACTTTCTGTTATACTTGATTTTGTCCTCGACAGCTACCCTGCCAAGAGAAAAAAGGGGCATACTTACTGTTTCACTGGTGCTTCGTTCAGAATTAGGCTTCTGTTCTTTTGGTTTAGGATGTAAAACCTGATAAAGCCAAGAAACTTCTGAAACTATGGCCTGGGAGATGGCAGTTTTTGTGGCTTCCCAAATAACTAACTTGACTAGAAATTGACTTGACTGGAAACATATATAAATGTGTTACAACACATTTAAAGCCCTTTTTTCCTCTTCAGTTTTATCTCTATATTTTTCTTCAATAAAGACAATTTCTATTTGTTTCATTCTTAAGTTTGGTTTCCCAAGTGAACTCAACATCCCCAAACAATAAAATTTCATTCTACCAAATAATGAAAAAGTATAAAATGCCAAAAATGTTTTAAAAATAGGAATGTGTTTTTGCAGGATTTTATTTTCATGTGTAGCTAATCAATTTGATAAGCGAGTTTTGAGTTGAAAATGTTAAAACCTTTCTTATAGTAAGAAAGTCACATTTCCTACCAGTACTTGGAACCACGGAGCTATAAAGCATAAAAAGAAAAATGTGACAACCCCCTTGTATTCCTATAGCAACAAAATATTCTTAGGGACTTCAGAAAAACAAGTGAAAAAGAAAAGATTCATAACTTCAGTTTTTTTCTCCCTTACTATTCTCCCCCAGTCATGAGCCTTAACAAACACCTTTGCTGCATAAAGAATATATTTAACGATAGGCTATCATCTTTGTATCTTTTTTTCTTTTGAAAGTTGGAGGAACTTTTTTACACTGCCCTTAACAGTTATAACAACCCACCTGAGGCAATAATCTCTCCTTACATTCAAAAACAAAAACATAACATTTGAAACTTTATGGTAAGGTATTGTCAGAGCATTGGTTTGAATGTAGAACTCCTTAACACTCAAGGATTTAACAAAGGTTTGTACATGGAGGACCCATTACATGTATCTAAGGACAGCCCTGGGAACCTAGAACACAGTGAAGAATGATCAACTTTAAACAGAGTCCAAATGAATTTAGGTACTAAATAAATGTACTTTTTTACCCTTTAAAATGCACATAGTGTAATACAGGGAGAAACACAAGGAAACCAATGGTTAGAGAACTATGTGAAAAATGTACCAGCTACTACAGGACCACAGAGGAAAAATCAAGATAGTGTCTCTTGGAAGTCTTCCTGGAAGAGATGATCAAGAGAAAATCTTGAAAAATCATTGAATGAATAAATGATTAGGATTTCATCAGGCAGAGAGGGCACAGAGATTTTGCGAAAAAGAGAAACTAAGAGGTGTCAACACTCCTTAGTTAGGTGAAACAGAGGTGTCAAAGCCAGAAGGAGCATGACTTTGGGGAACAGTAAGTCATATGGTTGGAGCAGAGTGTGTGAGCTGGGGCAGAAGATGACCCTACAATTGTAAACAGGGAATATGGTATGAAGGACTTTATGTTCACAACCAAGGAGTTTGTAGTTTTCCTTGAAAACCACAGTGAGCCAAAATAAAGATTTTAAGAAGAAAGTGACATGATTAGTTTCCAATTTTCCAAAGACTAGTTTGGCTGCCTTTTCATGAGAAAATGGAAAGAGTTAAGATTTGAAGCAAGGGAACTTATTTTCAGGATGCTAATACAGTGATCTGGCTGATGAAGGATACTGGTTAAAACTATTTATTTTCAAAGTAAAGTTTATGTCATTCAACTATATATAATCAATTCTTTTCCAATTTACCTTAATTATGACAGTTGGCACACACACACAAAAAGCATGAAAACCACCTAGATCATTTTCCCATGGCCAAATAAAATGATTAAATGACCCCAGAAGTATTTGTTGCACTGCTTTCTGTCACAGCAAAAGAATATAAGGTTTTATTTATAGTCTAGTGAAGAGTTATAGCTTTTATCATCCATTATTGCTTCTCCTTCTTGTAGCTCTTAAAAATTATGGGAAATCCCAATATAAAACAAGAGCTCAGCAAGAAGATTTTTGAACGATTCAACAAAATGATCAACTTTAAACAAAATCCAGATGCATTTACGTACTAAATAATCTGGTATCACCTTACTTGCACAGGTCTTTCAAGAGAAAAGCTAGGTGAAGTTTTTAAAAAGCACTTAGGTTAATCTTTACTGTCCTCATTATGTTATTTTGGGTTCATAATTTGTTGGTTTTAATTATGCAATCTTCCTCAATAGATTTAAATTAGTGACACTTGAAATTAGATGGAGTTAAACTGCATTTTCCAGTATGTATAGTCTACCTGCTGACCGGAGCCAAAATGACAAGACTTAGATTTCTGCCAGTAAAAATACAGCAGGAGAAACTTCATGGTAAATAACTGGTACAACTTGTACCATGCCAAAGTTTTTCAAGGCAGAGTAAAGATACTTGATTTCAGAAGAGCCTGGATTACATTAAACATTTCATACCAGTTTCTAATTGACTGAGACTGAGTGAAAATTGTTGTTTTAAGTTGTTTCTTGTAAGCTAAGGTAGTATGCAGCCAATGAGGGAGGGTCAATTTATATAAAGCAATGTTCAGGGAATTTTCTTAAATAAGAAACTTATTTGTTTTTGTGGCTGTAATATTGGTAACTATGGTTATCTGGATTGAATGATATTGAGAATTAGGGTCTAGCTACTACATGTGAGAAGAGGTAAAAAGCTTCCTGAACTCCCCTTTATTAAAGAAATGATATGCCTAGAAAAAATATGCTAGAAAAAGTACTCCCAACCACTAAGAAATCCAAGGTACATCTCCCATTATTATGTAATCCAAGGTTTGGGATATCCTCTGTACTTGCAAAATATATACTAAATAGAAAGAAAATAAATAGACATTGTTAGAAGCTGTTTGCTATATAATTTTGTTTGTTTTTAGAAATTTAAGAAAACATATTGTGGTACTAGAGGGGGGCCAGTACTTATTCTGAATGATTTAAAGATTTTTCTAGTATTTATATAATACATCCTTAGCGTAATCATCATCTGAGATAAAACTGAAAGTATTTCTTTTTTAAAGTAAGAATCACTGGGTCTGTAGGGTATATAGTTATCAAGATATTAAATTCTATTTATAAAGTCAGTCTAAGATGGGAAAATGAAATCTGGCCAAATGCTGAGAATGATTAGCTTATTCAAAAAATCATTATTTCTCCCCTGTTAATAAAGGAAAATTGGTCCTCAAATCATTGCCAAGGAATGAATGAAATGTATAATGACTAATTTAAAGGCTGAAGCCAAGGCACAATCTTAAAAAGTGAATCAAAGCTTTTACTATGGTTAGTCTTCTCCACAGAGATAAAAAGAACTTCAAATAAGCACACTGGATCTTTCATAATTAAATATGAAAAACAATTTCCATGATGTAGCTGAAAGAGTCTCACTCAATTATTAGTTTTTCAATGATAGAGGAGGTTCAAAATAAAGATAGCTCACATGTATCAATGCCATTCTCTCAAAACATCTCGGATATTTCTAAATTGAATCTTTCCATCGCAAAGCATTTAGTGAATATTTATCTGCCACAGCAAATAGAAAAATTCCTTCCTGTCCAATAACCATTCATACAAACACATATCGTATATTCAATTGGATTAACAGCTTTATCCTCTTTCTTAAAATTTGTTTATGAACAAATTCTCAAAATTATACAAATTGACTAATAAATGAGCTATTCTTACATATCAAATAGCTATATCAAATTGCCATTTCAGGATAATCATTAATGATCACCAAATAAAAGCTTTAATATAAAGCAAAAAATCAGTTTTGGAGTTCTAATGATGATTTTCTATAATTTTAATAATTGCCAGAGAAAAAAATTTGAATTATTTAACAAAGGATCCTTGTGTATCAATCACAAATCCATCTGTTTCAGATCCATATAAATAATCTTTGGAGCATGATAGATAGAGTTGTCAATGTGAAATGCATATTGTTTTCAAGTTAAATACCCATAACATGAGTGTTGCCTTTGTGATGAATTATTAAAAGTGACTGCAAAATTTTACCATTGCAAGCAGAACATATTTAAAAATTTAAAAATTTACATTATAAGGGCCACTTATTAAAATGCACAGTTGTAACTCATGGTGCTATTTTTTATATGCCTGAATTGAGACATTTATTTCTTAATAAAATTTAAGCATCCTTCTAGAGATTCATTAGTTGATCCCAACATACACTTTCCAATGAAAAAATATATATATTTAGGTTTGCATTGTCATTTAGGATTAGAAAATAGTAACAAAATTTGGACATTGAACCAATGTCAGATTCCTCTGCATGATTAATTTGAGTTTCATGTTTGAAACCATAGTTTTCCCATGATTTCTTGATATATGTGGCAAATATCTATCAGCCCTTACACAGATTCTTATGCTACCTCACTTTCAGCTGCTTTGAGGAAGAATAGCCCATATCTTTTGTATAAGCCATGGAACCTGTCTTTCAAGTAAGGCCATTCCAAATACGATCTACTAATTTCATGAGACTCTGTCAAACTATCCAAAATTGGTGTTATTTATATTAATAATGGGAAATCTAGAATAGTGGTAAGTTTGAAAACTAACTAGCATTTTGAATCTATAAGAGGTTTATTCCCAGGCATTTATGAAAATAAGGAAGAGAAATAATGACCATAAGCTCCATGGTTATCTCAGATAGTAAATATATATCTCAGAATGATATCCTTTTGGCATTTGTATTAAAATTTTAATGGAGACTTCACAGGAAAAAAACTAATTTTAAAAAAGAAAACAGCAAAAGACAAAGCATAGCATGAGCTCAAATCTTGTTTAGAAAATGACTTCCTTAATGACTTTTTTTTTCTTAACTAATCTAGACATGAAAATGTCTTCCTAACTACAATTTGGGCATGACAGGAATGTTGAAATGGTTAGAGATTAAGAAATGTCACATTTTTACATGTTCACATTCAATAAACTTATAAAATCCAGTTGTTTTTTACATGTTCACATTCAAACAACATAAAATCCAGTTGTTATCTGAAATTTATAAGTTTTAGATTATTAAAGATGCTCTTGGGATTCATGTGCATTTGATGATACACAGGAAGGGAATGGAGTGTTATTAAAGGTGACACAATTCTGTTACGATCAGTAAACACTGTCTTGGTTTCAAAATTCTGATAAGTCTGGCAACTGAATTCTGTGACTGACATAAGTGAAGGATGAGCTCGGGCAAAAGCAATAACAAAAACAAAACCTCCCTTGCAAGGACACTTTCCCCATCCTAACTAAGAGTTTATGGAAAGCTTCTCTTAGAGAGATTTGGTTAGGTTGCTATTCCTTTATTGGAAGGCTAAAACCTTGGCAGCTGCTCTCAAAAGGTCAATAAGGCCACTTGGCATAAACTGGCAAGACCTTAGCCTTTTCACCCTAATCTTAAGACAGTGAGAGACTTCACAATCCAAATAGGGAACACCACAAGTTACTGACACTCCTTCAAGAAAACAACGTCAGCTTAATTAGGTCACAAGAAAATATTACAAGGAGAAATGCAGCATCTTTAAACAGATAATCTGATTTTCAAAATAGCTGTCTAGTATAAGGGCAATGCAATTTACCATTTTTTCCTTGAAGGCAACAATGCTTTAAAAATTAGGTAATAGAGATTAAGTAATAAACCCATAGCAACTAGTAGCTAAATCATTATTGTAAAACAAGAGATGCCACTGTAGACACATTAAGTTGAGTGAATATTCTACATTAGTTTAGGCAGGGTGTCTATTGGAGTTTAGAAATGATGTTCTTCTTAAGAAACTTGGTGTAACCATTGCTGAGAGATCAAGACCAGCCTGGCTAACATGCTGAAACCCCATCTTTACTAAAAATACAAAAAATTAGCCGGGCGTGGTGGCACATGCCTGTAATCTCAGCTACTCGGAAGGCTGAGGCAGGAGAATCCCTTGAACCCAGGAGGCAGAGGGTGCAGTGAGTTGAGATCGTGCCACTGCACTCCAGCCTAGGTGACAGAGTGAGACTCCATCTCAAAAAAAAAAAAAAAAGAAAGAAAGAAATTTCGTGTTTCAAGGCCTGAGGGACAAAAAGAACCACATATATCATGATTATTTGTGACTGAAGCCAGTCAAATCTCTTGACCATATTCTTGGATGAAACTGTACTTCTTAAAATAAAACTCACTTAAGAAAGTTTTTTATCAGGTAAAATTAAAGTAAGCAGTTAACGTTTTGGCAAGGTGTTGCTTTGGGCTTTCATACACAAATACCTGAGATTTATATAAGATCTAACTAAGCCAGCAAACTCTTTTAGTTTTATGTGAATCAAAGGACTGAGCCTCTGGAGATTTGTCTAAAACTGAACACCAAGTTTTGAACTTGTGTTAAAATCAGTCAAAGACCAGTATACCCAAAGGAAAACTAAAGTTGATACTCAAACACTGCCATAAATATAAAGTAGAATGCAGAAATGCTTCTGTGAAATAGTTAATGGAATAGTAACACAATAGAAAGGAATCAGCTGATAATCTCAGGCACACAGTAGAGTGTTATGTAAATACTGAGAAAACATGAGCTAAAAGAGGATAAAATAAAGTAAGAGCAGTTGTAACTGAATCATTAATGATTTCTTATTAGAGATCATTTAAGACTTCTTAAAAATGGAGGCCTTGATAGCATGCAACTTTTCTGGTCTGCGACATGCCAAAATACTACTAAGGAATAAACAATAAATTTACCAAGTTTGGTACAAATCTATAATTAAACAGAAGATAATGTTTGTCTATATTAGACAGATATAAGGACTTAGAAATAAATAAATCCAACTTATTTTTAAAATGATGGGCTCAGACCAAGACATGAGTCACTGTGTTCAGGTTTTTGGAGACATAAGCCCTTTGTGCTGCTCTGAGTCAAAAAGGTCAGCAATATGCAGGTTATCATCAGGGGGACAATAGAGAAAATACTGCCCTAACCTTGCAGGGAACTATGGGGCATCGGCTTCTGGAACACTGTGTCTTATTCTAGCCACTGTTCTTACAGAGAACAATTTGTTCTTCCAAATTGTCCTTCTAAACACTTTAGGCAAAGCAGGTTATCAGGAAAGGCAAAACAGCCTATTTGCAGGGATAAATATTCAGAAATCAATCTCTTATTTTTTGTCTGGGAGATTAGAAAGCTTTAAAAAGTGAATTAACCCTTAATAATTAAGATGTACACGGATATGGGAAACAATAATTCATTCACCAACTTTGAAGTGACAGCTTTTTGTAATAATAGGAAAAGAATTTGAAAGCAAGCTACAAAAGGTAACAATAATTGAACACAGAATATATTTAAAAATTATAAAGTTTCTCAATTTAAGACACAATACAATATGTATTGACCAGTTTAGGGGACCTATAGAAATTGGCAGATGGTAACATTATGATAGATTAGTAAGAAAAGATGGGGCACATCTCAGCCTTTCAAGATTTTTTTTTAAATTAATTTTTTATTTTTATTTTTTGAGATGGAGTCTCACACTGTCGCCTGGGCTGGAGTGCAGTGGCACAATCTCGGCTCACTGCAACCTCTGCCTCCCAAGTTCAAGCTATTCTCCTGCCTCAGCCTCTCAAGTAGCTGGGATTACAGGTATCCACTACCATGCCGAGCTAATTTTTTTCTGTGCATTTTTAGTAGAGACAGGGTTTCACCATGATGGTCAGGTTAGTCTCAAACTCCTGACCTCGTGATCCGCCCACCTCAGCCTCCCAAAGTGCTGGGGGATTACAGGTATGAGCCACCACACCCAGCGAGATTTACTTTTTTTAAAAGACTACTATTCATCAAGTATCACTGTGAAACACTATTAAAATCTAATTGCTGTAAGGACTTGTGTCCAAATTCAATCATGAGATCATCTAGACAATAAAGAAAACTTTCAGTGGCCTATAAAATCAAAGGTAATTCTTCTAATTGGCTATACTCTATGATCCATAAAAACAGCCTCTTATTTACTACTGTATCCATAAATATTGTCAAATACTAGGTTGAACCATATAAATGTGCTGATGTTCAACCACATTTGAACTATAAAACTTGTAATCTTGTATGGTTCAACCCAAAGGTCAAAGTTATTTTACTATTTTTAATAAATAAATGAGTGACTTAATCTAGATATTTTGATGGATTTATAGGATCAATAAAAGTTCTTACTGGTAGGGAAATACCTTTGTAGATGTGAACATTCTGATATGCTCAGATGCCTTGCTTTGACCTAGCTGAAAACTTTCAAGTTTGAAGACTTCCAAATTTATAAAAGTCATTTATTCCATGTTTATATGTACCCAGTAGGATGAATATAAAACCTGTCTGTGGAGGCTCTTGTTTTCAGAGTGGTTACTGCCCCACTGGTAGAGGTAACAACTACATGTCTATAATAAACAATGCTATTAGTCACAACGTCTGGTACCCATAGGAGGCTCAACTGGAAGTGCTCAGTTTGGGCCTTAATAAGATCAATTTAACTTTCATGGAAAAGGTAGAACTTAAACTGTCTTCACCTATGAGTGATATTTGTAGGCAAAGTATAAAGGGGGAGGCATTTTTCTATATAAGATTGAGAGAAGAATAAGCAAGTGTGTGAGGATGCCTATGAAGACTTTCTAGCCATAAGAGAAGTTCTGTCTTGGAGATTCGAGGGTAAAACTTTGGATAAATAAAATGAGATTTCTGTGCAAGGGCCTGAACTCTAGGTTTAGAATATAAAATTTATTCATAAAAATCTTTAGAGGTTTATGAGAAGGAAGTACATAGAAAATCATTAAAGTTTTTAAGTAGAAGGTAACTGAGTTTAGAGAAGATTAGTTCAAATTATCAAGGACTATAGTTTCTAAAATAAACTATTTGTAACATATACTGGGTTGTTTTAGTTTAAATAAAGGTCAGTTAAATTTTCAAACCAGTATTTCAAGCAAGTTTATAGCACACACACACACACACACACACACACACACACACACACACACACATATTTTGAAGTAAAAGTATTATGTACAAGAGGGTAAACCCTTTTCTGGTAAGAATTAATACAAATTAGTATAGATTTAACTATCATTGTTGAACTGAAAAAGACAATTTCATCAGCTATTAGTCCATTTTCAGATTAAACCTCTATGACAACTGCTCAGTCGCTCAGAAAAAAATTTAAAAAGTATTTTGTGTGTTTACATGCACAGCATACACACATATAACAATGTTTATACTTGATTCTACATTTTGATAAAACTCATGCCACTGTTGTCAATTATCATGTCTTGCAGAGATTGCATAAGCATAATTACATTGTAAAATAAACTCATGAATTATCTGGCTAGAAACACAAATAGCAGTTGTGAAATGTACTGGTGAAGGTTTAAAGCAAAAAGTAAATAAATACCTGTAGATCAGAAAGCACAAAATGGAATACTTTAACCACGGAGTTACTAAGTGATATGTATAGGCTTCATTAAGTAACTTCTATCAAGATAAATGGGAGCCATGTGGCTAAGGTAGTTTAGAGAGAGAGGGAGAGAGGGAGAGAAATAGGGGTGCTGGGTCGGGGCATAAGGAGAAGGGACTCTCTTTGATAAGAAAACCAGGCCAATATAGAAATCTTATGGTGACTTGGGAGGTCAAAAATCATTAAAAAGTCATTCTTTCTTGCAACTATTCATTTATTTTCTATTGCTAAGATGCAGTGTATATGTTTGTAATATTTTAAGAATATGGTAAACTCTAGCTATAAAGAAACTCATTTGTACATACACTGGGGAAATGACAAGCCTAATCACAATTCCTTTAATATAATTTTCTATGACAAAACTTGTTATACAGATATTTATTCTGACAACAACATAAGGATTCAAATTAATTATTTTGCTGCTGCGCTTCTGCGTAAATTATTTTTAAGCTTATTGTCCCTACTTCTCTAAGAGATAGAAATCCTTTCCATATTCTGATTACGTGTATGCTCCAGGAAGGGATAGCTTTCATCCACCAAGGAAAATGTGCTCTTCAGGAAAAGAGCTGGCTATTAACAGAGCCATGAAGAACATTCACACAATTGCCAGTGAGTCACAAATTCTCATGAGGACAAATTCATTACTAATACCCGGCCAAGATAGAGTAATACATGGCATAACTGCACTAGAGAATATGAGAAACTCCTTTCAAATGTAGGTAGAGTTTAGTTTGAATAAAACTGTTGAATTTGATCTTTATCCATGAAAGCTGATTGTAGACATTGGGGACAGGGAAGGATGGCATTTATTTTTCCAAGTAGATAGTCTACAATATTTTTTTAAAATTAGGTTTTAATGGTGCATATATTAGGTATATGATGACTCATTATTGACATACCAAGGGCAGGTAGCAAGTAACTATCTGTCATATATGGCAGTAGAAAATACACAGAAATAAATACTGTATCACTGGGATGGAAAGTGCAAATTAAAGGGAAATTTAAAAAAATATGCAAAATGTTGATTTTATCCCTGTATTTTACAGGTGTTTTCATTGTGTGACATGATGAACATATGGCTAAGTTATCACCATTCATAACCTTGAATAATTGTTTACATAGGCTGCCAGGGAATGAATTGGAAAGGGCATCCATACTTACAAATACATAAGGAGAGTTTTCCAAATCCCTATTAAATCTCTTCCTCTCTGGGCTAAGGCTTCCTCACTTTGTCAACTTTGCTTTGAAGGGCAATCTCCATGACCATCTCTATGTTGGTAACTTTGTTCACATTTTTGCTTTGTTTCTGCCCCTGTTCACCCAAGGCTGTAAGAAGTGGCTTTATAGCTTGAGGATAACCTTTCTGTGTGATTCACATCCAGTCTTCACAGCAGAGCAGGTGTTCACAATCACGGAGACCTCAAATGGCAAAGGTTTGAACTAACAGGCTGCACATTTCACACAACTGGTGGCTGCCGCTTTTAGCTATGCTGCCATCTGCAAAACTTTTAGTAATATCTATAGAAGCTTTATCTGTCAGGTATGCAGTGGGGGAAAAACACCAAGCCCCACTACTGTCTCTACTCATAGGGCCATCTACCTGCATGTGGATGCTATACTTCTTTGGTAGCCCGTGATTATAGTTTTCCAACACCCTCCTCACACTGTTGAATAATGAATCTGTGTCACTTAACATGCTGTTAACCAAACTTTTCCATGGTGATTATGCAAATTATTTTAATCACTGACAAAAACACAGAAGTTTCATTTACTGAATTTACCTCATCAGTCCCACCTCTCAAGAATTTTAAACTCTTTATTGTCTCATAGATGATATTATGAATTACTGCAATGATTAGACATTAATCAATTTGACAAGCACATTATATCCTCAGTTATGTTATTGGTAATGTTAGATGAGATCGGGCCAAGTTCAAAACTCTATTGCATAACCCTACAGGACAACTTTCCAACTTTACTGGGGTTGATGTTGACCCCAAAGGGGCCTGTACAGTATAGTAATATGTACCTGACTCAGGAATTAAGAAACATAGTTTTGAATGTCAGCCATGCCACTCCTGTGTGTGGATTTGACATTGACCAAGATACTCAGTGTCCCCCATGCTTCAATTTTGTCATCTATGACAAAAGGAAGAATGAAAGCATTAATGTTTTCAGGGTCACAGGCAATTGTGTAATCTAATCTTTTATTACAGATGTGATAAGAGGCCCAGAGAGGCCACATAACTTGCCTAAGACCACACGGAAAGAGAAGGCAGTCTTCAGATAGCTAACCTGGTGCTCTCTCTCCTTTCTATTTCCCACCATGGTAAATTAGAAAAATTATGAGGACACAAAATGGTTTCCAGCCAGACTGCTTCAATAGCTTGCAGACTATCGTGTGAAAATACAAGCATGGAAACAAACATACCACAAGAAAATAATGAATCAGAGCTTCAGCGTCAGTTAAACACTTGCATTGGCCTCAGCATGGAGTTAAAAATGAAGATCTCATTTTCTTATTGTTTTAAATCAAAGAACATGGAAGAAAGATTACAGTTACCTGTAATGGCTGGGAACAGGCAATATACCCCAGCCTTCCTACTCATTACCTGGCCACTAACACTCTCCAAATCTCAGTGTTCCCATTTAAAAACAAGGGTAATCATAAGATTATTAATGGGATAAAATTGGTGGGTGCATGTAATGTACTTAATGCAGTACTTACAAGACACTGAACATTTCCTGCATGTTTGTTACTGTTATGTTTCTTCTGGTACAGACCCTCCAAGTTCTCTCTCTATTCCTTCTCCTATTCAGTCTACTCCAAGAGCATTTTCTAGAAAGAGTTGGGGGTAATTCACATCATGGCTTAGTGGGGAAAATGCTCTGTGCTTATGTGAAAACATGATTCTTTCAGTCAGATCTGAAAAATCAAGTGTTTCTAAAGAAAGTTTGTCTCACCTGTCATCTAATCCCATCCTGTAATTACTAATGAAGAGCCTGGGCTGACTGGGGTCAAGAGCCTGGAGTGTCTCTGGTGGTACAGAACAAATCAAAGCCATAAGAAATTTGGCAAGATATCATTACCATGAAAAGACTTATCCTTGTTATGCTGCAAAAATTAATAAGCACTATCTTATATTTTACATTTATAAGGCACGTTATTTTTTTTATTTTTATTTTTATTTTACTGTTTTTTTTTTCCCATTTTATTGCATTTTAGGTTTTGGGGTACATGTGAAGAACATGCAAAATTGTTGCATAGGAACACACATGGCAGTGTGATTTGCTGCCTTCCTCCCCATTGCCTACATCTGGCATTTCTCCCCTTGCTATCTCTCCCCAGCACGTTATTTTAAAAAATTTGAAAATACTAGTTAAATTGGAGGGGAATATAGCGATCAGTTAAATGACATTTCTGAGCAAAATATTTAAAGACTATTCTACAAAAAAATAGTTTAACACTTTTTTTTCCAAAAATAAAAATTATCTCTTCTTTTAAGCAATTGGAATGAATACTATAGATACTGTGAGTGATCAATATAAGTAATATTGAGCAATATAATGCAATATCAAAATTTTAAACCAAGTGATAAACTTCACTGATTTTATTTGACC
This sequence comes from Cebus imitator, assembly GCF_001604975.1. Taxonomy (NCBI): domain Eukaryota; kingdom Metazoa; phylum Chordata; class Mammalia; order Primates; family Cebidae; genus Cebus; species Cebus imitator. The sequence continues at coordinate 4,594,369 of NW_016107412.1, forward strand.
ATCAGCTATTTTCTTTATTGCTTTTCCTATGCTTTTAATGTAGTGTATTTTAAATCTCTGAATTGTAATCACAGCTTTATTTGGTAAGAAAGCCCAAAAGAATAGCATAACAATTGGATATTGATCCATGAACATGGGATCAAAGAAATAGTTTACTCTTTTATCTATTTACTTTAGTTCTCTAACATGAGGGTCCCTAACCCCAAAGGCAAGGACCAGTACAGGTCTGTGGCCTGTTAGGAACTGGACTGCACAGCAGGAGATGAGTGGTGAGTGAGTGAGCGTTGCCACCTGAGCTCTGCCTCCTGTCAGATCAGCAGTGGCATTAGATTCTCATAGGAGCATGAACCCTGTTGTGAACTGTGCATGCGAGGGATCTAGGTTGCATGTTCCTTGTGGACTAACTAATGCCTGATGATCTGAGTAGGAACAATTTCATCCTGAAACCATATCCCACTCCCACCCTCGTCTATGGAAAGATTGTCTTCCATGAAACGTCCCTGGTGCCAAAAGAGGTTGGGCACCGCTGCTTTAACATAAAAACCTCCACACAAAAACTACTGTGCGGGAAAGATGAAAAGGAAATAACAGTAGGTTCAAACAATAGTCATGATTACTTAAAAGTATAAAATAAAAGCTCAAGTATTCTAAATGTGAAATTTCCCTTACATAGCACACACTGAATGTGTATGTATATGTATAGATGTAATCGTATATACATATATATATTGTTTATTATCTAATTTATTGAAATGAATAAGCAAATAGGTATCTTTAGACCATACCTAAAGATACTATGTCATCACACACATTGTTTGTCACTACTACTTTGACATTTAGCATTGTGCCATATAAAATTATTCTTACTCAATATCCTGGAATTTTTCAGTTGACTTGGTTGAGATGCTAATGGTCTCCATTGATGTGAATGTAAATGCTTTATAATAACATAAAAGAGAGTAGTTGTTACAGAATGTATTCCTGCTCAGAGGTTATATATTTTAAACTAATGAGACCATATCCTAAAATTTTAGACAAATCATTAGCTTTTAGACACATTTTTTTTGTAACATGATTATAGCTTACTTCCAGAGTATCCAGCAATATGACCAATTTGTATGTACTGTGGTATCACAGCCTGACAATTTCAACAAAAGAGCAGAGAAAAATTCTTGGTCAGTACTCTTGAGCCAGGTAGCAAAAAAATCATTTGGTTCTATAACTGAGAAGACACACACTTAACTCTTGGGCTAATAAGGAACAGATTTTCAATAAAAATTGACTTGACAGAAATAAAGCAATTTTAGTGACAGCAAAGGAAGACATTGTTAGAAATAACAAAATAATTAAATTTCTTTTTACATGCCTAAAATAATTCCCATTGATTTTTGCTAAAATTGTGTAAACATGTCAGAAATGAAACTATTAAGATTTCAGATAATCAACAAGCCAGTCAAAAATCACTTGGTTGGATAAGTTTGAAGAAGGCCAAAAAATTCCTTTTATCCTTCTAAACTATGACATTTTGACCCTATCTCCTCTGGTGGAAGTTTATTCCTCTGCTTTCTTCTCACCATCAATATATTATATATAATTCATGTCATACAGCAATGCATAAAGTCGTTAAAAGGAACTCATTTGTGTACTTAATAATTTGGATTGAATATTAGGGATGTGTGAATATTTTAGAAATAGGTCAAGTCTGGAGAAAATCATTCAGGTCATCCTAGAGCTCCAAATGCTTCACAGAGATATATTAATGTTTGGCACTAACTGACAAAGATGAAATCCATTTTTAGGAGACAATTTTGCTTCATGTCCAACCTTCATACATTGTTTTAAAATATAGGGATAACTTACATATCTTGTTATTTCTTGCAGTTGCTTTTTGTTAAGATGGTGAGCATATTATTTTTGGGTAGACTCTTTCAACTATCCTTTATGTTTATGTATGGATCCAGATACATTTACTCTGGGGAGTATAATTACAAACCCATCACTTTTTCATACTGAAACAAATAAATGAAATTAAATCCTAACAATGAATCTAGCAAATTGCTATACAGTGAATACTATTTATTTAAAAGAACATAAATAGGCAAAATAATTTGAAGTTACCCTTAATGTACAATTACTTTTCAGATTTAATTATACTGTATAAAAGCAACCCAAAACAGGGAAATAATACAGTTTTTAATTTTATTAATTTTATTAAAATAGGATCCTGTATTATATAACACCAAATCAATTTCCAACACCTAGCTTTTCAAGTTTAACAAAATAAAAGTTCCTTTGCTTCCATTTATATGTATACATACATATATATAAAAAATCTATTTGATGGAGTGGTTGAAGGAAAAAATACAACTATTGAAGTAGATAAATGTTGTTGTAAAGTAGTGGCCTCTGTTAAAAAAAAAAACAAAAAAAAAAAACCAAAACCTGATATGTACTGACATTTTATAATACCAGCAATCTAAGGTAAGAGGAGAAAAAAACTGAAATGTGTTTTTAATTTGGAAATTATTTAATGGTTGAAAAAGTTCAGGTCAACCAATTATTTTCTTCTCTTTTATCTCACCATTAACTGAAGCATAGGTATCATAGAAAAGTATTAAAGGGATTGTTTTTTTTTTTTTTTCATTGTTATGTGTAGGGTTAACATTATGCCACAGTAAGGCATGGTAGAATTTTCAGAATTCATCTTATTTGTCCTCCATAACAGCCAGTTAATTTACACATCAAACTGGTTCTCTATTAGTTTTGTATGTGTGTCCAGATGGAAAAGAAAATTATTAATATATAATATGATAAACATCATTATATATTATATAATATATAATATGTATAATATATAATACATCATGTATTATATATAATGTTCATCACATTATTAATAATTTTCAGCTAATTGCATTACATAAGCTTCAAATACTTGGGAGGAGTATATTTTGTACCGAACATCAAAAATAATAAAATGCTACTTCTTTGTCTTCCATTGTTGAAGTTATACACACGATTAAGCTACATGGACAAACACATTATTGTTTGAAACAATTGCTACTAAGATTATGAGAGAAATGGTGCAGTGTAGTACAGGGAAATGGGTCTTGGGCTAGGGAAGGCCTGAATTTCAGTTCTAGCTTTGATACTAGCTTGATATTTAATATTACATAAATAATTTAACTTGTCTGATACTCTGTTTTCTCATTTGGAAAATGAGGACACTGAGCAGAATATTTTTATACATGTGTCTAACTTAAAACTAAGATGAATTTCTCTTTGGATATGAGACATACATGGAACTTGCATACAGTTCTCAAAGTGGACAGTTCTTATTTGTTACCTGAAGAGATTTCAGTATTACCTGTCCCTAGAAGCCAGCCCTGAGCCATTAAAGAATACTCCATGTGGGTGGAGATCGGGCATTGGCATGTTTGGCTCCCTGAGTGATTTTAATATACAACCAGGATAGAGGGGTCTGTCTTTAGGGCCCATTCTCAAAAACAGCAACACTCCCAATAGAGACAGTATGATATGTATATAAGTTAAGAACTTTATTTTCTCATTTTTGGGCATTCGTTTTCTCATTCATTTACTAAAAAATTATTCATCTATTAGATGCTATGCAAGATGGTAGGTGTAAGGGATATAAACATTAAAAAGTAAATCACTAATCTTGCCATAAAGAAATTTATTTCAGCACATTTAAAAATTTATAATTATAAATAATTCTTATGATCATTACATAGGTAGCAGCCTGTCAGAACCCACTGTGCACATCTAGCTGCTATTGGCTTTAAAATGTACTATGCAGGAAGAATGAAACTGAACATGTACTTTTCATCATAAATAAAAATCCATTCAAGATGGAGTGAAGACTTTAAGAACTCAAACCATAAAAATCCTAGAAGAATACATAAAAAATACCATTCTGGACATCTGCCTTGGTGAAGAATTTATGACAAAAGCCTAAAAAGCAATTGCAACAAAAACAAAAATTGGCAAGTGGAACCTAATTAAACTAAAGAGCCTCTGCATAGCAAAAGAAACTATCAACAGAGTAAACAGACAACATACAGAATAGGAGAAAAAAATTACAAACTCTGCATCCAACAAAGGTCTAATATCCAGAATCTACAAAGAACTTAATTCAAAAAGCAAAAGACAATTAACCCCATTAAAAAGCAGGTAAAGGTCATGAACAGACACTTCTCAAAAATAAGACATATAAATAGTTAAGAAACATGAAAAAAAACATTCAATATCAAAAATCATCATGGAAATGAAAGTCAAAGCCACAATGAGATACCATCTCACACCAATCAGAATGACTTTTATTAAAAAGTCAAAAAATATTAGATGCTGATGAGGCTGTGGAGAAAAGTGAATACTCATATGCTGTTGGTAGAACTGTGAATTAGTTTAACCATTGTGGGAAGCAGTTTGGAGATTTCTCTAGAACTTAGAACTACCGTTTGACCCAACAACCCTACTACTGGGTAGGTAACCAAAGGAAAATAAATCGTTATTCCAAAAAGACACATGCATTCATATATTTATTGCAGCACTATTTATAATAGGAATAGTGCCCATCACTGGTGGATTAGATAAATAAAATGTGTCACATATACTCCATGGAATACTATACAGCCATAAAAACAACAAAATCATGTCTTTTGCAGCGACATGAATACAGCAAATTAATGCAGGAACAGAAAATCAAATACCACATGGTTTCGCTTATAAGTGGGAGCTAAACATTGAATACACATGGACATAAAGATGGGAATAGTAGACACTGGAGACTACTAGTTGGGGGAGGAAGGAAGAAACAAGGGTTGGAAACTACCTATTTGGATACTATGCTCACAACCTCAGTAATGGGATCATTTATACCTCAAACATCAGCACCACATGATATATCTATATAACAAACTTGAACATGTACCTTCTGAACCTAAAATAGAAGTTGAAATTGTTTTAAAAAATTACTGTGCAGCAGAACAGATAAAAATACAGTGGCAAGCCATACTTTCTCAACTCTATGTCAGATACATATTCTTCATTCAGAGATCATTTTTAAAAAATAGGTTTTATTTTAATAAAATAATTAGCATATGGCATTTCAACACAGTACTAGATGGAATTTAATTGAGGAAATGCTGACTATTTAATTTTTGAGATAGTTATATTGGCAGAAAAAGTTCTAAACTAGATGGACAATGGGATAGTAAACATCTGTCTTTTTATTTCTCCTTATAAAATCCAAACAGTGGTGCTCAAAAAAGTAAATTACAGCTATTTAAAAATGTATTCATAAAGAGCATTCATTGGCAGATTTATATACACATATATGTATTCTCTCTTACTGCTAAATAGCAGATACACAAGGAATATTTGACAAGAGTATCTAGCATCCTGCAAATGTGGTAGAAAATCATGTTTATTGGGTGATATGAAGTGGAGAATTGAGAAGGACACGGGGTTTTATGAGAGAAGGCTATCTAAAGAGCAAACAGGAAGAGAGAGGAAAAATCAATAAATAGTTGGAATCAGGTACCTCTAATTTCCTTTTTTGAAATAACTTTAAAAAAATTTCAACCTTATAGAAAAAGTTGTTTGGCTAGCATAAAGGTTTTTTTTAAAATATGCTCTTCATCCGGATTATCATAAATGTTTTAAAGTAAGGAAATATCAAAAAGAAGCAGGTTTATAGTCTTCTAACAGAGTCTACAAGATAGATTAGAAGGGATCACAGGGAACACTGACTCTGCTGGCTGCTTCCTTCGGTGCGAAAATAGGGCCAGTGTAGAGTTTACACACATGGATAAAAACATGAATGGCTGAGGCCTCAGAGCAGAATGGATGGATGTAAGAGAACTTCCAGAGAAGAAATGGCAGGATTAGGCATATTATGGCAACTGGAGGGCCCAGAATGGAGATGTTAATTAAGATTATGAAGTTTCAAGGGTAGATGACCAGGAGGAGAGTAGTGCCGCTGAAGGAGAGAAAATGGCTGAGCAGGGTATTGGGGCCGGCAGAGAGCGTTGCGGCTGTTATATGGGGCTGTCGCCTCTGAGCTTCTCTATCCAGGCTTTCTTACTACCCTCCTTTTCTCTGTTCTTCCATATTTGCCAGATGCCACACCTATCTCTGGTATTAATGCTGCCTTGAATATTAATCTCCTTCCTTCAGATTTTATCTCTATTTGCTTATCAAAATGGTTATGAACTGGGAAAAAAAGGCTTATAAAATGCAGACTGAGCTCAAATTAAGAAGAACAATTCAAAGAGTAGTGAAAACATGTTCATTATGTGCTCTCAGCACGAGTGATTCCAACTCCACTTGGAGAGTGAAAGAAAACAGAAAACAATTTATATACTTTCGGCAAAGTTTCCTTAAAAATCTTTTCCTTTACCATGCATCAGAAGCACCCAGAGGGTTGGTTGAAACACAAATTGCTCTCCTTGCCCCAGAGTTTCAAATTCAGTGGGACTAGGATGGAGCCACGAATTTGTTCCCAAGTGATGCTGATGAGGCTGGTCAAGCTGCAGTGATGCTGATGCTGCTGGTCAGGGATCACACGTTGGGAGCCACTGCTGTAGGATGCACTAACAAAAAAATCTGCTCACTCTGCCTCGACAGCAAGGGAACAAAGCAAAGGATGGGATACAGGTTAGGAAGACAGCATTCTCTTCCACTTTTTCTTTCGCCTCTTTTCTTGTTTGTATGAAGAGAATTTGCCATTAAAAGGGTAGCTCCCATATGTTCTCACTTTTAAGAGGGAGCTAAACATTGGGTACTCATGGACACAAAGATGGCAGCAACAGACACGGGACTACTAGAGGAAGAGGAAGGGACAGGGGCAAGGGTTAAATAACGAACAGTAGAGTACTATGCTCAGTACCTGGGTGACAGGATCTTTTATACCCCAAACCTCAGCAGCATGCAATAATCCCAGGTAAAAAACCCATACATGTACCCACTAAAACTAAGAGTTTTTTTAAGCCCATTTTTTTTTTCAAAAAATAAATAAAAAGGTAGATTCAAAAGATTTATCTATTTAACTTATTTTTTTGGAGAGGAGTTTTGCCCTGTCCCCCAGGCTGGAGTGCAATGGTGCAGTCTCAGCTCAATGAAAACTCTTCCTCCTGAGTTCAAGTGATTTTCCTGTCTTAGTCTCCTGAGTAGCTGGGGTTACAGGTGCCTGCCACCATGCCCAGTTAATTCTTGTATTTTTAGTGGAGACACGGTTTTACCATGTTGGTTAGGCTGGTCTCGAACTCCTGACATCAGGTGTTTCATCTGCCTCAGCCTCCCAAAGTGCTGGGATTACAGACCTGAGTCACTTCGCCTGGACAGAAGTTAGGTTTTGAGGGTAACTGCCACAGGTAACTTCCCTAGGAAGCTGAGGTTGGCACTTTTATCAAGCCATTTTGTGTTTGGCAAAGGCAGCTTAAAATAAGCTAATTGTAACCTGGCAATTTTTATGACTAGGAAACAGAGGTAATATTGTATAGGGAGAAGAAGGGGAAAATAGATATTGAATTGTAGTATGTTAACATTTCCTATGCTGAATTCCATTTTCATTATGAGGACATACCACATAATATACCTATCCATATAAGACTAATTGTACCAGTATATTGACTTACTGTTTAGAAGTGAGTTTAAACTTTGATTAAATAAAGTAGATGGACTATACACATCACACTCAAGTCTCAAAGGGATACTTCCATTGTACCCCATCCTTTCCAAAAAACTTCTCTTTTTCTTTGATAACTCATGTTCATAAAAGGTACATCAATCATTTAAAAAAATATTGACAAAAACCAGGTAACTACTTTTTTTGCTTGTCAGTTGCCATGATATTGATTTATAGAGATCTATGTATAATAAAGTGAGCAATATACCATACCAAGTTTTATTCTGAAGGGGAATATATATTAAATGAAGCAGAAACCTGTAATACATTTCACTAATCCTCCTAGATAAAATTGGCTATTCATGTCTTCACAACTTATTTTAAAAATAAATAATTTTTTTCTTCGCATTCTTGACTAGTATATCACATAATAGCAACTATGATCTTACTGATAAGGACAGAGCTGCCTTTCATTTTCATTTTCTCCTTGTTGAATATTGGCAATTTCTTATGCTAAATACTGTTTGCATTTAATAGACAAGCAATTAGTCATGAAATTAAATTTGTAAGTTTATTGATTGTATATTTTAATCAGAAACATATACATTAATGAACAGATACGCCTGCACAACTACAACTTTAGTAGGGCATTGAAAAATCCCTTTCAATAATCCCCTTCTCAGTCTTATTCATAAGGGATTGTATGAGCCTGCTGGGATTGTAGCCTTCTGCCTTCTGTCTTCTTTCTTTGCCCAAATCCTATTTCCTTGATCATGCTAAGCGCAGATTTTACCCAGCATTGGATTACAGGAAAGATCATCTGAGTTTTAATCATGATTTTCCTTTCCCATAGCTTTATGACTTTGGACAAATCACTTCCCATCTCTTGTCCTTAGTTCTGTCATCTGTGAATTATCAAGGTTAAGCTAGACAAAATTGGCAGATCTTGTACCCTTCCAATTCTGAGGCAGAACAACTTTTCTAAGACTGTTTTCCAGCAGTAATTTACAGGTTTTAACCCACAACTGGAAGCTAACCTGGTAAAAAACTGTAAAATTCCAATTAAAAGTAAATTAAGAGTTTCCAGCTTTGCTTTAAAGGTATGTGAATATCATTGGCTCCAGAATATATAATAAATGATTTTATAAAATATTCAGTTTTTTAGACAAAGTGGTAAGGTGGTAAATCTTTGACAACTGCCTTTTTTTTTTTTTTATTAAGCTTTTAGTTGAATTGTTTGCTGATTCCTGTGGCATAAATACTCCCACCATGACTAATTTCAAGCTGACAGCAATGTCACTGAAAACCGAACATGAAATTAAATTAATACCAGGTGCGGAACAAGCAAGTTCAGGCCATGGAATCACTGAAGACAATCAATGCTTGAGGGTCAGGGACCTAATTCCAGCACTACTTCTAGTTTTATGTGAGATTTTAGGCAAGTTGTCTGATCTTTTTAGACACTGCTTCATGTACCAAATAGAGGAAAGCAGTTGTTCTATCTTCTATGCCTATAATAACAGATGTAAAAGAATTGTGAAAAAGTTAAATTCCTTGCCAAATCTAAATTACAACTATTATTACTTTTATTAAAAAGAAAAAATCCATATTTGATAAATGCATTTAAAAATAAATCAATAACCTAAACTTTCAATTGTACTAAGTTTCTTTCCATTGCAAGAAATAGAAATCCACTTAAGCTAACTCGAGTAAATTCAACAGAAGAAAATTAGCCATTTCTGTGTCATTTGAGAACTTGAAAACCTCACAGGTTGAGGTCAGTCATATTTTCTGAGAACTGTCAGGTTCTCCATTTCTGGCTTTCTTCAGTCTTTTCTTTCTATGACTGTACATTAGGTCATTGCTAATAAGCAGCTTTCTTGCCCCCAAGCTACCCAACCATGGACTCTCAAATTTGAGAAAAATAGAGGATAAAGAAAGGGAAAAGGGGAGAGGGGAAAGAGGGATAGGGAGAGAGAGATTGATCTAGGTGTTTGTCTACTTGATAAATTCAATACATTTGGGAAAAGTGTATATCCCTGTCTCAAACAGGAATGGCCAGGGATAAGATTCTCATGGGTCACAGAGCTGCCTTGTGTGGTTATGGCAACCACAGAAATAACATTGACCAACTATTGGATGCTACTTCTGTGAAAACACTGGTGTTTCTGTAAGGCCAAGAGCTGTTTGTCAATAAGGAGAAATGCAGGGAATCACCTAATTAGCAACAGCTTTGCCTGGTGGCCATCTAATATCCCTTGAGATTCAGCTGAGGCATGATTGCTGATGTAAAAACTCACTGTGATATTAAAATATCAGTAAAATATTGTAGATTCACTTGGAAACCACATCAGGAATTGGAATGAAAGGGAATCAACTTCTAAAATCCAATGCATCAGGGAAGTCAAATGATATAGCTTAAACAGGCTGGAAAATTGTATATGGGACATTTTCACAAGAGTCAGGGATGTGAGAAGCTTCATAACAAGTAGTGTCACGGACTTTGACAAGTGACAAATTTGTTCTGGTATAAAAATATATACATTGCATTAAATATAGAGTTAAATTAATTGGTCAGTTTGAGAGGGGTGAAGGGCTTTATTTTTTATTCCAAGTATTATTTCTGAAGAGAGAAACCACATATGAGATTCAATGAAGCAGGCAATTATACATCCGCAGCTTCAGTATTATGCACCTTTTACGTTCAGTGTTATAGTTTATTACTTATTGAATACAGTTATACAGTGCCATGAAAATGCTGATTATTACTGTCAAGATTATGTTAAAGAGTTACCACAGTTCCTTTAAATTTGTGACTTTTAAAGGCTTATCGCATAGTTCAATTTAAAGGCAAACAAAGAGGAAGGAATAAAGCCACCGTGGGCTATAATAGGACCATTTACAAGGCAGATGCTCAAAGCAGTGATTATGATTTTTATGATTGATATTGATTTTTATGCTGAGGAGTAAAATTGAAAACCGTTATGGAGGGTTACTATTTTGTGCTATTAGCCTATGTTTTTCTCCTCTCAGTATTTATGATTTCTTCTTACCCCCATTCCACCAGAAAATTGGCCCTGTGCTCACTAACTCAACAGAGAGATCTGGCAGGACAGAAAACAGAAATTTACTGCAATTCACTCTGGATTTGTGTTTCCAAACCCCAGGCCATTAAGGAGCTTTAGAGCACTTATTGAACTGTTAAGAGAAACAGGATCAGCACAGATAACAAATATCTTCAACAAAAACACATGGGGAAAACGGTTTCCCTTCAGACAAAAGGAACGTTCTTGGAGTGGGTGGAAAGTCCTGTGTGTGAAGAGAGGGAGGGCTCTTGGTGTGCTGTGTGGGCTTCCTGGCAGCCCTGCTGGAGATGGAAAAGGTTGTGTAATGCATTAAGGCACGTGAGACCCAGGCAAAATACCAACAAAGGATTCTGTGTCTTCAATATGAAAAATAAAGATCAAAAGGCTATTGGTTTGCCCTTTGCAATAAGGACAATGGTCATTTCAGTTGAAACCCATATGGGCAAATGGCTCCAATACCAAACGCGGAAATCAGGAGAAGATTTAAGAGCAAGAGTGCGATTTGGAAGAGCCTGGTAGGATAGCTAGGTGCTTGATATAACCTTGAATTCTGCTATAGAAAATTAAGATAGTAAGCACTATTTTTGCCCACTTGAGACTTACAGAACACTATTTGTTCTCTATTTTTAATAATATATGTGTCTGCTATATGAAGAAAAGCTGAAGTGATGTTTCTTCCTTTAATAATTTTAAAAAAGGAAATCAATGACAAAATACTAACATTGTTTAGATAGCAGGAAAATTGGAAACATCTGGGAAAACTGATAAATAATGATATTCTTATGAGACATATATTATTTGACAGGTCAGTACATTTGATAAACTACTTGAAAATATGTATCAGGGTACATAAAGCTTAATTTTTTCTTATGCAAATTATAAATAAATGTTATGATTCTAAGGATGCATGAAAAAGTAATATCAATATTATGTGGAAGAGGAAGTACTAAAAATTAAATAGTGTAATCTGAATAGCCAGTCAGCAATTACTTCCAGACTGGTTAAAAAAGAGAGCAAGCAAGTATCTCCAGGCTACTTAGAAAAGAAAGCAGGCTAGGAAGAGACAAGGGTAATTACAATTAATGAAGTCAATAAAGCCTTGTTTCATAATGTCATTAGATTGGAATTATAAAGTGACAAACTCCACTATAATAACCATCTCTCACATTTAAATAGAGCTTTATAAAGTGCTTTTACATATGAGGTCTGTTTAAATCTTCATAATTTGAAGAAGTATATAGGACAGCTATATAAACAAATAACTAATATAATTTCAGTAGTGACACTGCTCTGAAGAAAAATAACAGGGCTGACGAGTGCGTGTTTGTGTGTGTGTGTGTGTGTGTGTGTGTGTGTGTGTGTGTGTACGTTGCTATTTCAGTAAGGGTGGTCAGGAAAGAAAGAGGTGACATTTGTGCAGAAACCTGAATGCTGAGTGAAATGAGGACTTTGCAAGGCCATGCAAAGACACAACAGAAGAGTGTTTTAGAAAGGAAGGGAAGTATATTACTTGGGATTGCAAAGACGGGGAGTCTGGCTATAAAGCAGTGAGCCTGTGAGTGGTAGGTGACATTGTTAGAGAGCATTTAGGTAGAGCATCGTAGGTGAAGTTCAGGAATATGTATTTCAATATGAGCATGATGATGAGTCACTGAAGAGCTTCAAGCAATGGACAAGATCTGAATTAATTTTTTTAAAATGTGACTGGGGCTGGCTGCAGTATGGATTAAATGACTGTAAAATGATTAGAGTGGAATCAGAGACATCAATGCAATAGTATAGGTCAGAGAGACTTAACCCTTGAATAGGTTGGTACCATGGAGATGGTGAATTACAGCTGGATTTGGGATAGATTTTGAAGGTCAACAGGAATTGTTGGTGTATTAGAAAAGGGAAGTGAGGAAAATGAGTAAAGTCAAGTAATGGTGTTGCCATCTATTGAGATAGAAGAGATTTGGAGGTTGGGGACAAACTAAGAATCTTCTTTATCTGAATGTTCAGGACAGCTACTATCCTGCATTTTGCGTGTTAATTCCTGTGCATTTAGGAGAAACACTCTCAGAACTTTTATAGATTTTAATCAGTAGGTATGACCTGTTTAGAGAATTCCCTTATTTCCATTTACATTAGGGACCAGATATGTGGAACTGTTGTTTCAGACTTCAAATTATTCTCTTGAATGCTCTTTAGTTGATTTATTGACTTCTGAATTACTTCCTAAGGGATAGGAATCCTCCACCTGGGGCTGTCCTTTGTATGGTTAATGCAGTAACTCACAGGAGCTTACTTAATTAGCCCTCTGCAAGAAGTATGCACCCCTGGAAAGGAAGGATAGTTGTGCCTGTTTAAACTTTTAAGGCCTTCTCTTGCACAGAGGAACTCAGGATTCACCTCTGAATTTGTTTTTATGCTGTACTGAATGTAATTTAGAAAAACTGTGACAGGAAACAGAAAACCTAATGTTCCACTTAAGCCAAGTGATTTTCCTTCAAAAGAAGAGAGCAGACACATCTTAAAATATGCCCTAACAACTTTTCTTTAAAATAATTCTTCCTTTGGGGAAAAGAAGTATAGTTAGACAAAGCTTTCCTAGTTATCAGCATACTGTCTTCACGTTTTGTCATATTCACATATTATCTTAATGTTTTCTTACAATCAACTCACTTTTTAATATTCAAATTAACACTTTAACCAGAACTTTTACATAACTACCACAAATGAAAAATCAGGATTATTTGTTATGAGAGGAGGTAATGGCAGAAATAAACACAATGAGAACAGTGGCTCTGGCTCACTGTTGTGGTGGTTTATCGCTGTTTGAGCAGAGTGACTCTGGTCTTTTATCTCAAATTGATTTTGAAAGCTTCTCCCTAATGACATTTGCTCCCATGAGCTTAAAAGTGTCCTTTGAAATTAAATGATAGGGAATATTTCAAAGCAAGGCAATTATAAACCACCATGTTGTAGGTTTCCTAACACCAACTTACAAGGTGCTAATGGTCAGTATGTCACAACTGGAAAACACTAAACCATAAACTCTTCAAGTCACAGCCTGAGAAGGTATTAAATTCATAGTATGATCACCTTAAAGATTAATGTTAGTATTGGCTATCTCTGCATTTACTTAACTAGAGAGATATTTGCCTGGAGTTGTTTGAAATACAAGCTTAATGACCTCTTTCAAACAGAAATAACTTCTCTTAGAGAAAAGGGAACAAAAGGCTCTGTATAACTCTACTGCTATCTTTGCTAGGATCTAAATTACAATTCCCAGAACTGTGGCATGAATGTTTAGTTAAGAGACTTGAAAGCACTACAAAATTGAACCCTTTTACAACGTCTAGAACACTTTTTATTTATATTGTTTCTCTGAACAATAAAGTATCACATTTTACTTTATGCATTTTAACAAATTCATAGTTACTAAATCTTACTCATATACTTTTTTCCCCTCAAAATAGACTTTTAACCCTCTCTAACAATTTGTTCATTCCTATCTATGCTTCAAAATCCACCTCAGCTCATTTCCATTGTGTTTTTTGTTTTTTTCTTTTTAGTACTCTTGCAGCACCTAATGTGTGGACAGATAATTTGATTATCTAGTTTAATTATTTCTACATGTTTATATTTTATCGCAAATTTAATATTATGGTTGCATAATGTCTATATTATTATATAGAGAATTATATTTTATTATAATACAGAATATGTTTGCTCCTTTATTCTTTTTTGTTATTCACTTAGAGTATCTCATACAATCATTCCTCAGCTATGTTTATAAAGTCATATGTTTCAGGTTTCCCATAGACTAAAAAATAAAAAAATATATAACATCCTGTGACACATTAAAATTATGTAAAATTCAAATTCCAGTTTTGTTAGGATCACAGCCATGCTTCTTCATGTATGTATTATCTGTGGCTCCTTTTGTCTAAGAATGGCAGTCTGGGGTAGTTCCAACAGAGGCTATCTGTTCTACAAAACCTACAATCTTTACTGTTTGGTCCTTCTAGCAGAAGTTTGCCAACTCCTGGCTCCAAAGAGAATGGAGTAGGTGAAACATAATTATATTCCCACAAGATGACAAGGGCAGTATGGTAATAAGGTGGTCTAATGTGCAGAGAAGTCCTTCACAGTACAGAATACCTGAAAATACTGCATTAATAGGACACTTTTTAGAAAGCATGTCTGAGCTGGTAGGAGAGAAAAAACACATGTGAAGGTCAGAACTGGGGAGCAGGTATAAGGACACTGGAGTTAGTGTGTTATAGAGGGCGTTAGTTAAGTAAAATGGGATTTAAAAAAAAGTTTTAAAATAGCAGGCTAATCTATAGACATACATGTATGTGATAAAACTATATCAAGCTAGGAACTTATTAAAATTTTTAAAAATGATTACCTCAGAGTAGGAGATTAGCGAAGGGCACATTGGAAGACTCAAAAGTCTTGGTAGACTCAGAACTCTAGCAGTTCTGCCCAATATAAATAAAGTGTGAACCACCACAAATGTGAACCATATATATATTAGGTTGATGCAAAAGTAACTGTGGATTTTAGCTCCACAGTTTACAGTATTTAATGGCAAATACTGTAATTACTTCTGCACGAACCTAAATAGAATTCTCTACTACCAAATTTTTAAATTTAAATTTATTTTAATATTTTACTCAATATATCCAAATATTGTCATTCAACATCTAAAAAATACAAAAATTATGATAAGATCCTTTACATTCTTGGTACTGACTCTTCAAAATTTGATTTGTGTGTTTTTCTTATAGCACACCTCAATTTAGGCTAATCACATTTTAAATGTTTAATAGTAGCCAAGTGGCTGAGCATGGTGGCTGACACCTGTAATCCCAGCACTTTGGGAGGCTGAGGCAGGCAGATCACCTGAGGTCAGGAGTTCGAGACCAACCTGACCAACATGGTGAAACCCCATTCTACTAAAAATACAGAAAAGCTACTCGGGAGGCTGAGGCAGGAGAATCGCTAGAGCCCGGGGGGTGGAGATGGCAGTAAGCCAACATCATACTACTGCATCCCAGCCTGGGTGACAGAGTGAGACTCTGCCTAAAAAAAAAAAAAAAAGTACCCAATTGTGATGGCTACTCTATTCGGATAGTACATTTTTATACATTAAGGTTGGTGGTAGGTATATGGGAGTTCATTATTTCATAAGCTGTGCATTTCCTACTTATTGAATGCATGTCATATTATTTTTAAGTGCAAAAGAAGATACTTTAACATTTATAGCCTACTTTCAAATAAACATGTTCTTGTTCTCAAAAATTCTAGATGTTAATGTCTTCCTTCCTTCCTCTCCTTCCTTCTGCTCCTTCTCTTCCTCCTCTTACCCTCCCTCCTCCTCTCCCCTCCCTCCTGTCCTTCTCTCTGTCTCTCTCTGTCTGTCTCATGTGCACCAGATTCTCTCATCTTTTGTGTGATGTGCTTTATACCGATTGTAGGTGATTTAGATACATATCTTAGATCTGCTTAATGCCCTAGGGAACATTCTTTTTGTTTACTTGGCACAGAACAAATTCAACTAAATATGAGCCTATTTTCTCCCATTTAATGACATCATTTTAAATAGGCATTCTTGAAAAAACTATTTATTAAAAATGTAATTAGAAAACAAAAGTTAATGATTGAAAAATAACAAGCAGCTTTTGTGTGAGCCTTTGTACCAAAAAGGTATTTTAAGTAAGAAACTGTTAAAACATAGTGTTAGTATATTGAGCATAGTCAAAGCACTTTATCATCATTATTCATTTTAGACTCACCTTCTACAAATGTTTATAAACCACCCACACTTGTGAGGAAACATACATGGGGCAAAAATGGCAGAGTGGAATTGTGGGCTTAAATCAGAGGTCAGCAAAATACGGCCTGTGGGACAAGTCCAGTAACTTGCTTGTTTGTATGGCATATGAGCTAAGGATAAATTGTACATGTATTAAAAAATCAAAAGAATAATGCCCTGTGACACAAGAAAATTATGTAAAATTCAAATTTCAGTTTTATAGCTACACAGCCGTACCCCTTCATTTATGTATTATCTATGGTGTTTTTGTCCAGGAATGGCAGTTTTAAATAGTTCCAACAGAGACTGTATTATAAAACCTACAATTTTTACTATTTGGTCCTTTTAGCAAACGTTCACCAGCTCCGGGCTTAAATCACCATTTTTCCCAGATGATGATCAGGCTCACTGCAATCTCTCTCTCTTGGGTTCAAGTGATTCTCCTGCTTCAGCCTCCTGAGTAGCTGGGATTACAGGCAGGCACCATCACACCCAGCTAATTTTTGTGTTTTTAGTAGAGATGGGGTTTCACTATGTTGGCCAGACTTGTCTTGTACTCCTAACCTCATGATCTGCCAGCCTCAGCCTCCCAAAGTGCTGGGATTATAGGCATGAGCCACCACGCCCAGCCCAGTTTCCTGTATAACAACTGTATTAGTCCATTCTCGCATTGCCATAAATACATACCTGAGATTGCATAATAAAGAAAAGATGTTTGATAGTCTCATGGTTCCATGGGCTGTACAGGAATATGACAGCCTCAGCTTCTGAGGGGGCCTCAGGGAGCTTTTACTCATGGTGGAAGGCAAAGCAAGAGCAGGCATCTTACATGGCAGGAGCAGGAACATGAAAGAAAGCCAAGGGAGAGGTGCCACAAACGTTTAAGCAACCAGGCCTCTTGAGAACTCACTTACCATCACGAGAACAGTCCAGAGGGGATGACGCTAAACCATGCATAAAGGATCCACCCCCATGATCTAATCACCCGCCAGGCCCCATCTCTACCATTGGGGATTATAATTGATCATGAGATTTGGGTGGGAATATAGATCCAAACCATATCAATGATCAAATTAAAAACACGATATAAACACTTGAACTATGGAAACCATTATTAGAAAACAACTGTAGAGTCATTGAGTGTTACATGTGTTTCTTTTCCACTTGAATGCTTTGAGCTAATAACATGCATCTCAGGTTTGCCCAATTTAGAGAAAGCAGAGGCCATATCTGATCTCAGCTCTGCCGTGTCAGTAGCTTTAGCTATGTCCACAATCTTAAGAGAGTCAGAGCCTCTAAGGGCCTCTGTTGGTCTATGAAACAAGGATAAAGTTAGATTGTTACCATGGTCCTTTTTAGTTTTATAACTAATTATGGAGAAAATTAGTTATGAAAGAAACAGTAAGAAATACTAAACCTAGAGACACTGAAGTTAGCTAGGTCAGTTTTGAGCACTGGGCCTCATGTTTGTAGACTTTGTCAAGAACTTAATGAATTTGCTGTATGTTCAATGAGATAATGTATTAGAGGTCTGCTTAGTATGGAGTAACCAACTAAATACAAAATACATTTGCTGAACTGAACTGCAAAAATCACGGACACAGATATCCAACTACTGTTCTCATGGACTCACAGGGTTTGAGGCAGAGAAGTCACTGTCTTGATAAGCAGAGATGCTCCCCAAGCAAGCACAGGGTCCCTTGACAAAATGACTGTGGAATTGTTGCCATGTGGCTTGAAATGTGGAATTTCAACCTCTGATTCTTAATATTGCTATTTTAAAGAACTCTAAGCAACTTCCAGGATAAAAAAAAAAAATCTTCAACCTCTTAGTATCTGGCGTTGTATAATCTGACAAAATCCTAACACCATGGACAGAGTTATCGGACAAAACTGTTTAGAAAAATTTCACAATAAAGACATTGTTTTGAATATTCAAATGTATCAATAAAGAATAGGATCATTTAAATAAGACTGTCAAGACCCACGTAATTTGTTGTCTCCCTTTATTTTTAATAAATAAAATAATAATCTAAAAGCCTGCAGACCTTAGAGTATTAAAGTTTCTAAGTAAATAATTTAAGTAAGAATGTATCATCTTAGCAACAACACATTTCAGAATTGCCTGTGATTGACACTGACATAATATTCTTTTTAAAAGCAGGTAGATTTTTCATTGTAGCAATATTTTGTTTGGAGATGAGGCTAAAGGAAATGATTTCAATCAACTAAAAAATGAAATCTCACACTTAAACTGATTCACAATTAACACTTTTTTAAAATTTTCACCTGATTTCTACACGCCCTCATTCACATACACCCCTCACTGTCCCCAAAACTTCTTTTATGAAGGAAGTATTTGAACATGATGAAAATATTAAAGATGGTAGCAAAGGCCACACAAAATTATTAATGTATACTTGGAAGAATCAGACTGAGTTATTCTTATCTCACCAGACTATTTTCTTCTTAGTATGCTTCCTACAATGAAGGTGGAAAATCTCTTTCATTACCAAGCGTTTTCAATCATAGCCCTCTAAACTATTCAAAATCAGAGTTACATTTTCCCTGCTGTTTTATGATTGGTCTGCCTTAATGCCTATGTGATGGTTGTAAAGGTTTGCTGGGAAAAAGGAAAAGGAAATACTCACAATTTGGAAAGATGTGTTGAACATGAAATGTGATTATATTCTACATGGTCTTCAATGTCATATTAACATTTCCCAAAGTTTAATGGTTATATATTAATGTGAAATTTAAAAAATTTCCCAGAATTACTCATTGCCCTAGACCTACAGAACATACAAATACAACCATGAATTCTTCTTATCTTTTTTATTTTTGAGACAAAGTCTCACTCTGTTGCCCAGGAGGCTAGAGTGCAGTAGCGTGATCTCAGCTCACTGCAACCTCCACCTCCTAGGTTCTAGTGATTCTCCTGCCTCTGCCTTCCAAGTAGCTGGGATTACAGGTACCCACCACTGGGCCTGGCTAATTTTTGTATTTTTAGTAGAGATGGGGTTTCATCATCTTGGCCAGGCTGGTCTACAAACTCTTGACCTCATGATCCAACTGCCTCAGCCTCCTAAAGTGCTGAGATTACAGGCATGAGCCACCTCACCCAGCCTCTTCTGTTCTTTTTAAAATCAGTGGATCCAACTAGGAATATCTGAAAATAATAATCCGAAATGGTGTTGAAAATTCTTTTCTCTTAAGGCCCAATTTGTTGGCTATAAGCTGATTTTTCTGCCTCCCATGCTGTATTAGAAAAATATTAATTAAATGATTACAAAGAAAAAAGTTGTGGTATTTTGCATATTAAAGTGCCCTAAAGGATTTCACAGTCTTATGGTAAATGCAGAGGAGTATAAAAAGAACAACTTAAAAAAATTATTCACACGACTTTCATTTATAGTGCTGAAATGACTAATTACGTGCCAAGTTCTATTTATAGAGAATTCTCTTCAAGAAGCTCAGAGTATTTTATAGATCTCTCTAATTGATCTTTGCCACTTTACAGATGCCAAAGTTATTTGTAAAATTAGAATTCTCCGGGAAAAAAATGAAAAGCAAAGAGAAGTGAATTAAATCAGCTGAGCAAAGGGTAAAGCTTAGTTCAGTAGTGTTCTTCCTTGGCTATGTTCTGCATTGTTTTAAAGTATATTTTGGGCCAGTAGAAAGCAGACTGAGTGCTTAATCCTCGGAATTTTCAGCAATTAATTTTGGATACAACTCAGGTGGCCCAACAGTTTAGGCAAAATCCAATATACAAAAAATTTAACCTTTACCTTTCATATAAATCATAGGGTTGAAAGGCATTTTAGGAAACATTCTCTTAGTTTATTTTCAATTATTTATTTACTATATAGCAAGTAAGTGCTATGTGTTGGACAGCATTCTAGGCACTACAGTTTTTTTGTGTTTTTTTTGTTGTTGTTGTTTGTTTGTTTTTTGTCTCACTCTGTCACCCAGACTGGAGACTGGAGTGCACTGACAGCCTTGGCTCACTGCAACCTCTGCCTCCTGGGTTCAAGCCATTCTCCTGCCTTGGCCTCTTTGAGTAGCTGGGACTACAGGTGCACGCCCCTGCATCTGGCTAAGCTTTATATTTTTAGTAGAGACAGGGTTTCCCCATGTTGGCCAGGCTGGTCTTTAACCAGTGACCTCAGGTGATCTGCCTGCCTTGCCTCCCAGAGTACTGGGGTTACAGGCATGACCTGGCCGGCACTGCAGTTTTAATAATCAGCAAACCAAGTATGGTCCTTCCTTATACACACTGAGCTTCTGATTAAAACCTCCTTAAACTAGCTTGAAGTATCTCCCCCTAATTTTATATATGTCTAAAGAAGACTGCATGCTTTTCATAAGTAATATATCCTGATACTAACCACCTTCAATGAACAGAAAATTCTTCCATGTATGACGTAAATCGTTCATTCTACAATTCCATCTAATTCTTGCTGGATACTTCATGAACATGAAGAACATGAGGTCAATATGCAAAAATCATTCATAGGATTATAGACTATTATCTATATTATTTAATTTATTTCCAACGTTTTCTTCTTTAGATACCAGGTTTCCTCTAGATATCATTGTGAATTTTTAGATAATTTGGGGGTTTCCCTTGAGTTTTAATTATATCAATTATTTAAAAATATGTATTATGCATTTATGTATCAGGCACTCTGCTAGATACTGATGATATAACTGTATATAGCACAGACTGCCCTGCATTCCTCATGCAATTTACAGATTGTTTCTCCCATGTTGATGGAATTTAGAGATTAATTTATACTTGATATAATCTAGTGTCCATTGTTTCATATTCATTATTCTATATAATTTTAATAAACATATAATACATAAAATATGTAATATGTATTGCAAAAGCCAATTATTTAATATATAATATATAACACATATGCATATATATAACTCTCTCTCTATATATATACATATATCTATGTATATAATATAACATTTAATTTGTATATATTATATAAATAATGTAGTATTAAAAATTCAGTGACTTATCTAAATCTATGTTAACCAAGATAGCAGGTATATTAAACTTTTAGGGGATGAGATCATACTTAAGAATTTAGAAAATATATAATGAGATGCCTCCGGATTCAAGTTAATAAGAGAATGAGCAGTACTTATCTATTTAGATAACTCACTAGTGACTTATCTAAATCTATGTTAACCAAGATAGCAAGTTCTTTAGGCTAAAAAGATTTTATCAGTTTGAGAATGAACTTCCCCTTACCAGGATTTATTAATATATTAGGCAAGTCACTTGACTTCTTTGGATATAAACTAAATCATCTACAAATATAGCATGTACCTTATAGATTTGTTGAAAAAATTAATAAGACAGTTAAACACTAAGTGCCAAGAACAGGGTAGAAATACACTAACTGCTCAATTTCCTGTTTCCTTCTGAGGTAAGATTAGAGCCAGCTGTGAACTCATCTAGTCATTATATCATCTGGGTCAGATTTCTGCTAATTTAGCTGCTGCACGAAGTAGAACTTCCCAGATCAGGAAAAAAATAAAAGAAAGGTGATTGAGTTGTTTTTGAATAGCTGGTTTTGCTGTTCCTATATAAATGATGACAACAGGTATATTAAACTTTTAGGGGATGAGATCATACTTAAGAATTTAGAAAATATATAATGAGATGCCTTAGGATTCAAGTTAATAAGAGAATGAGCAGTACTGTATGCTCATGAATAAAAATGTTACTTGACTTGGAAAGAATTTAGTTGAGATTATTTTTATTTTATTGAGTAATGAAAAGTTTTCTTTAAATAAACCTAAAATTCTGACCCAGATTTTCCCCCTCATGTTTTTCCAAGGGTTTCTCAAAATATACCAAAGTTCTTAGACTTGTTGTACCTTAAGAGAAGAAGACAGAATAGAATAAAATGGAATCAGTTTTCAGTCCTGGTTCTGCCATTTACTAATTGCATGATTTCAGGCAAGTTATCCCAACTTTTTAAGACGTGGCTGTATAAAATATGGGAAATATCTACTTATAAGGTTGTTGAAAAGGCTGAATGAGAATGTACTTAGAGCATTCACCACTGGGTTCCTGGTTCTATAGCAGGCATTAAAAATTATCACTCTCCCATCTCTTTTAATACTATTTAGAACAAATGCCAGATATCAAATGCATTGTTAAATGATGTATTTTGCCAACCCAGCTCAGTGTTTCTTCAAGTTAAATGATTCAGACTTCTTCCATAAAATATTGTTATCAGAATAATAAGGTTTGGTTTTAAATATTTTCTATGCTTTCTGAATTACAGAGCGCATGGCTTCCTTCAAAGCAATCACTCACATAAAGGCTCTAACTTAAGCAAGTTCTTATTTTGAACAATGAAGGCAGATTAAAATACATTTCCCCTTCAAATCCTTATAGCTAAGAATAATAGCAGAACCATGAGAAATTTCAGAGTAGATTATATTGTTTGGCAACCAGTCATCCTTGACCAGCCTTTAAAATTATGACGAACACAGAATTAATGAGCCAATATGTCATTCTCATTTTGACACACAAATAATATTTAAGAGATGCTGACAGCTAGATTTTCCATTTGCCATCATTTCAAATCCACCCCCTAAGTATTTCTTGCTTCTATTTCCTCTCCTGCATTTTAAGCTCATTGGCCTACTTCAGGTCCTCATTATCTCCTCCTGGAATGTGGCAATTTAAGGGATCTTTTATCCTGGCGTCTCAGCTTCTATATGCTACCTCTCCGATGCATCTTTATATTGAAGATAATGGAGCAAACTATTTAAGAGACAAATCAGACTGTGCTAACGGGGTGTCAATGCTACAAGAAAGCCACTTGTGGAAGCCTCTAGACCCAGAGGAGAAGGGAAGCAGAGATAAGTGAGCCTGACATTGTGTGGTTTAACCATCCTAAATTGAGCCAGCAACAGAAAATTGTGGCTAAAGGCTAAGAAATTAGAAGAACCTTAGGCCATCTCACAATTTCAAGAAGACAGAAATTAGAATCCAGGCCAGGCACAGTGGCTTATACCTGTAATCCCAGCACTTTAGGAGGCTGAGGCGAGTGGATCACCTGAGGCCACGAGTTTGAGAACAGCCTGGTCAACAGGGTGAAACCCCATCTCTCCTAAAAATGCAAAAATTAGCCAGGTGTGGTGGTGTATACCTGTAATCCCAGCTACTCGGGGGGCTGAGACAGGAGAATCGCTTATACTGGGAGGTGGAGTTGCAGTGACCCAAGATGGCGCCACTGCACTCCAGTCTGGGTGGCAGAGTGACTCCAGCTCAAAAAAAAAAAAAAAAGACTCCAGGTCCTGCTAAATAGGAAGTACCCTTGCAAACATGCCAGACTTTACCCAGAGATTCCCTAAGAGCTGTACCATGAGAATAAAGGTGAAACAGAAATAGATCAGAACTTATTAAAAAAAAAAAACCCAGCCTTTAGTCAATCAAGCCTTCCAGATGAAAATGAAAATCCTCTCTGGAGGAGGAAAACATTTACCAGAACTTTTTTAGTGTTTCCATATACATGAGTCAAAATCTAATAAAATATTACTAGACATGCCAGGAAACAAGCCCATATGAAAAATATAGAAACAGATCTATAAGTGGGCCAAATAGCGGAGTCTTTAGACACAGACTTTAAATAACTGATTTGCATGTTCAAGAAGACAGGAGAAGGTGAAAAATTTCAGTGACTTTTCTGATCCTGTCCGTCTTGTCAATCTTGGGGAATGGCATCACTATCACTAAACCCTAGAAGTCATCCTTGATGCCTGCTGTCCCTCAGTCCCCAGATAAAGGCAATCAGCAGGTGGAGGTGACACTCCCTCAGGTACACATTCCTTAATGTCTATTCTCTGTCTCCACTGCTACTACCCAAGCAGTTCCTTCCACGTACCCAGAAGAAAGGGGAACCCTTTTCTCTGAAGGTAGAAGGACACTGAGAGAAATCTGGACAGATAGGTCTAGCTAAATTTTTCCCAGTTTACTGCTCTTAGTTGAAACCCATCTGTCCTACCACATTTCTCAACTTTCCACTCTTTATCAAACCTAGTGTAAAAACACTCAGATGTAACTGTTTCTTCCGGTCTTCATTTCCTTGGAAAGGCTCCTGTGTGATGTAAAACTTATATTATTTGGTATGCTTTTCTCTTACTCTGTCATTTGTCAGTCTAATTTATAGGGCCTTAGCTATAAAACCTAGGCGGTGAGAGAAAAACAACAATATTTTTTTCCATCTTACAATTTGTACAGCCTTTCCTTAGAGAATTTTTGTGACTCTCCTTTTTTATTAAGTTCTGGGGTACATGTGCAGAACTTGCAGGTTTGTTACATAGGAATACATGTGCCACGGTGGTTTGCTGCATCCCTCCCCCTGTCAGCTACATGAGGTATTTAACCTAATGTTAGCCCTTCGCAATCCTTCCACCCCCTGCTATCCCTCCCCTAGCTCCACCCCCCTCCCCCCAGACAAGCCCTGGTGTGTGATGTTCCCCTCCCTATGACCATGTTTTCTCATTGTTCAACACCCACCTGTGAGTGAGAACATGTGGTGTTTGGTTTTCTGTTCTTGTGTCAGTTTGCTGAGGAGAATGGTTTCCAGCTTCATCCATGTCCCTGCAAAGTACAAGAACTCATCCTTATTTATAGCTGCATAGTATTCCATGGTATATATGTGTCACATTTTCTTTGTCCAGTCTATCTTTGATGGGCATTTGGGTTGGTTCCAAGTCTTTGCTATTGTGAACAGTGTTGCAATAAAAATATGTGTGCATGTGTCTTTATAACAGAATGATTTGTAATCCTTTGGGTATATACTCAGTAATGGGATTGCTGGGTCAAATGGTATTTCAAGTTCCAGGTCCTTGAGGAATCACCACACTATCTTCTACAGTGGTTGAACTAATTTACACTCCCACCAACAGTGTAAAAGCATTTCTGTTTCTCCACATCCTCTCCAGCATCTGTTGTCTCTTGATTTTTTAATGATCGTCATTCTAACTGGCATGAGATGGTATCTTAATGTGGTTTTGATTTGCATTTCTCTAATGACCAGTGATGATGAGCTTTTTAAAATGTATTCGTTGGCTGCATAAATGTCTTCTTTTGAGAAGTGTCTATTCATATCCTTTGCTCACTTTTTGATGAGGTTGTTTTTTTTCTTGTAAATTTGTTTAAGTTCTTTGTAGATTCTGGTTATTAGCCCCTTGCCACATGGGTAGACTGCAAAAATTTTTTTCCATTCTGTTGGTTGCCAGTTCACTCTAATGATTTTTTCTTTTGCAGTGCAGAAGCTCTTAATTAGATCCCACTCGTCTATTTTGGCTTTTGTTGCCATTGCTTTTGGTGCTTTAGTCATGAAATCCTTGCCTATGATTATGTCCTGAATGGTATTGCCTGGGTTTTCTTCTAGGGTTTTTATGGTGTTAGGTCTTATGTTTAAATCTTTAATCCATTTGGAGTTAATTTGTGTATAATGTATAAGGAAGGGATCCAGTTTCAGCTTTTTGCATATGGCTAGCCAGTTTTCCAAACACCATTTATTAAATAGGGAATCCTTTCCCCATTGCTTGTTTTAGTCAGGTTTGTCAAAGATCAGATGGTTGTAGATGTGTTGATGTGTTGTGTTACTTCTGAAGCCTCTGTTCTGTTCCATTTGTCTATCTCTGTTTTGGTACCAGTACCATGCTGTTTTGATTACTGCGGCTTTGTAGTATAGTTTGAAGTCAGGTAGTATGATGTCTCCAGCTTTTTTTTTTTTTTNTTTTTTCTTAGGATTGTCTTGGCTGTGCAGGCACTCTTTTGGTTCTATACAAAGTTTAAAGGTTTTTTTTATTCAATTCTTTGAAGAAAGTCAATGGTAACTTGATGGGAGAGCATTGACTCTATAAACTACTTTGGGCAGTATGGCAATTTTCACGATATTGATTCTTCCTAACCATGAGCATGGAATGTTTTTTCCATCTGTTTGTGTCCTCTCTTACTTCTTTGAGCAGTGGTTTGTAGTTCTCCTTGAAGAGGTCCTTCACATCCACTGTTAGTCGTATTCCTAGGAATTTTATTCTCTTTGTAGCAATCGTAAGCGGGCGTTCACTCATGATTTAGCTATCAGTTTGTCTGTTACTGGTGTAGAGGAATGCTTGTGATATTTGCATGTTGATTTTATATCCTGAGACTTTGCTGAAGTTGCTAATCAGCTTAAGGAGATTTTGGG
This sequence comes from Cebus imitator, assembly GCF_001604975.1. Lineage (NCBI taxonomy): Eukaryota > Metazoa > Chordata > Mammalia > Primates > Cebidae > Cebus > Cebus imitator. The sequence continues at coordinate 4,621,153 of NW_016107412.1, forward strand.
CTGAGATGATGGAGTCCTCTAAATATATAATCATGTCATCTGCAGATAGAGAGACAATTTGACTTCCTCTTTTCCTCCTTTCTATAAAATAGTTTCCTTGATTTTCTTCACTAGTCCTTCCTATAATTCTTTGCTCAGCCCATAACTTATTTATGTGTATTTGTTTATTGGCTACTTCCCCGACAATAGCAGAGAGATGAAATCAACCCAAATATCCATCAATGATAGACTGGATAAAGAAAATATAGTATATATACATCATGGAATACTAAGCAACTGAGTGGGGTGGGCTAGGCAAACAGGGTACCCCTGTTGCGAGTTCTGAAAAAGGGTCAAGAAAATATCCTGCATCAATTGAAACTTCATTGGGTATTCATTATGTGTGAAGAATTAGGATAAGCAAAAAAATGTGGCAAAAATGGCAATACTAAAATTCAACAGAGGAGGAGAAAGATAAGGATAATTTAGCAACATGCTTGAAATGACATGTCAAGTCATTTTGAAATAAGCAGATAAACAGGAATTTTACTGTGGCTGTTAACTTTATACAAATGAGTAAAAAATGTTTTCAGGTTAAATAGTGCTAAGATTTCACCAGTGTCTCATTCTCATTTTCCTGCTAGAAACAATCAGGTATTATATTATTTGGATGTACCACACTCTTCATGCTGCAGGTTATTGTCAGGCTTTTGCCCATTTATGCTGATCATTCTCTTTATTGATAAAAATGATCCATCTAAAATTAGAGAATAATTTAGGTCTATTAGAAATAAGTAAAGATATTAGTAGTATAAATAGTGTTAGTTTCTGAGTGACTTGTGAACAAAATAAAACTGCTGATTCCCTGTTTTATCTTTCTTCATTGTTAATGTAACCTAAATATTTTATATGACTTTATAAAAACATATATAATTGAGTATAAACATAAAATTACTTATTCTACCAATTTATATAAGTCAATTTATTCCAGCTATTCTCATGGGAGGTAGGGTTTCAGTTTTACTCCCCAGGAAACATTTGCCAATATCGACAGATAATTTTACTTGTCACAGCTTGGGGGAAGGATGCTACTGACACCTGGTTGGTAGATGTCAGGGATGCTGCTAAACATCCCACAACACACAGGATGGCCTCTCACAGCAAAGAATTATCTGGCCCAAAATGTTCATAGTGTTGGGGTTGAGAAACTCAGATTTTTCCAAAAGTCTGTAGTGCCTAGACTTAAGTCCCTGGATAAATTCCCAGCAATAAAAGTTTGAGTTAGTCTTCTGAAGACAAAACCTGGAAACATTTATCTTTTTGATGTACAACTCTTGACCATCCCATCCTGAAACAGTCCAGACTCATCTAGATTTAAAATCTGTTAAAGCAGATTATTGTACTGAAGTCCTCATTGACTTCAGTACATGCCTCGCAGCTGTGGCATCAGCACTTGTCACCTTGCCACATAATTTGATATTCTACAGATTTAGACTGATTTCAAGTCCTTGGCTTTTCAGAGGCATATTTACCATGCTTTGCCTTTGAGCTTGGAATAAACTCCTTGCCTTTCTTTGAGCTACCAAGAGTCTAATCAATATTTTACTTGGATGGTGACCCTGGAGTCACATCCTTTCTTTTTATTTTTTGTGATCAATTTTTTTTTATAAGAGCTTTTTAAAAGCAGGTCATTCATACAAAGGGTACACATTTAGGTATAAAGCTCAAGAAATTTTCATATAGTGAATGTATTCGTATAGCCACAACCCAGATCAAGAAACAAAAATTAATCAGAATGAAAGAAGTCTTCTGTGTGCCATCACAGTCCTACCACCACCCTCTTTCCCAAAGAAAATGACCCCCATTCTGACTACTGGATTATAGTTTTCCCTATGTTGGTAATTATATAAATGGAATCATATGACATACACTATTTTATGATTGACAACTTTGCTCAATATAATATTTTTTAGTTCATCTGAGTTGTCAGGCATAGCAATTTGCTAATTTTCATTGCTATGTAGTATTTCAGTATAGGAATATACCACAGTTAATTTATATATTCAACCATCACTGATTTGAATTGTTTCTACTTTATGACTATTATAAACAGAGGTACTCTGAATACTCTTGACTATGATTTTTGATACCTATATGTATTTCTGTTGGTATGTGTTCAGCTTTAATATACACTGCCAAATGGTTTATAAAAGACAGTAACAATTACATTTCCCCCAGCAAAGCCGGTGAGTTCCAGTGGCTTCATACCCTCATGAACAGTTGATAAAGCCAGTCTTTCTCATTTTAACCATTATAGTGTTATTGATATCTCATTATAAGTTTAATGTAAATTTCTACTATGACTAATAAGGTTAGCCACCATTTCATGTGTTTACTGACCATTTGGACCTTTTAAAAATAAGTATTTATTCAAGTTAATTGTTCATTTATATCACATTATCTCTTTCTTATACCAACTTGTAAGGCTTCATTGAATATTCTGTATATGAGTCCTTTGTGGGAAGTTAAGTCACTCAAATAGCTCCTCTCAGTCTGTGGGTTGTGCTTTCATATTTTGATTGTGACTTTTGATAACAGAAGTTCTTAATTTTAATGTAGTTTAATATATCAGTCTTTCCTTTAAGTTGTGCTTTTGATCAGTAAAATCAGTGAAATTAGCTGAGTGTTTCATAAATTTCCTGAATCTTGGTGTACATTTTATGATGCTTTCAGGACTGATCCCCCAAAACAGGCCTTATTTTACCCAAGAAGAGTGAATGTCATAAATGTTACAGGAGTTGAGCAACATCTTGTGTTCAAATACTGCATTATTGCATACTAAATAGTATATTTCAGCTTGTTTTTAAACTATATAATGAAAAACATAAAAGTTTCTGTTAAAATAGTACAATACAGGGAAAGGTGTATAATATTTATTTTTTGTTAGTATTCTAGTGTATATACATATGCAATGATTATTTACTAGTGACTTCTCTAATTGTGTAGTAAAAATAGCTTAATCACAGCATAGAAAATACAAAATTAGTTTTATTTTAAAATGTACAATGCTCTCAAAATTTTATAATTCAGATCATTTCTTGAAGAAAATAATTAAAATTGTAGACCTGTCTAGAAAGTCAAGAAAATTATACTTTAAAAGTTAGGAAGCAATGGTCTAGAACCAAATCCACAATATCTATAGTGTACTGTATTTGAAAATCTTTAAGAGATTATATTTTAAATGTTCTCATCACCAAAGAAAAGGTAGAAATATGAAGTAATACATATACAATTAGTTCAAGTAAGTCATTTCACTACGCATATACATATACAAACATGTTGTACAGGCAAATATATACTATATTTATTAGCCAATAAAAATTAAAATAATAATATTGGTAAATTTCTAAAAAAAATAGAATGACGAAAGGTCAGTTTTTCTTTCTTATGCATCATGTTTACAAAAACAGTGAAAGGAAAGGGAGGTTGGTATAACTTAACTTTTTTGGAACACAAAGTATAAATACTCTTATTATAGTGTCAATTGGTCGATGGACTTCCATATAAATGCTTCCTGCCTCTTAGTCTTATCATCTTGGTGAAATGAGAAATTCCTTAAAAGCAGGTTCTATGTCTCCTGCCCAGCTCCAACCCCAATAACATTCACCAAAGTGCTTCTTCTTGAACAAACTCCAGAAACATCTGGCTATATTTCAAAGGATATCCACACTTGGACTTTAATCCTAACACTAGGATTTCACATTGTCCAGTCATGTGCACTGTGCACCTCTTTTGCCTTTGGTTTAGTCATCTATAAAATGGTGATGGGGCCACCTCCCTGATGAAATGATACAGCACAATATAAACCCCCAACATGATGTGCGGTCCATATTAGGTACTCAGAAGATATTACTGTTGGCCAGGAGTGCTGGCTTCTGCCTGTAATCCAGCCCTTTGGGAAGCAGAGCCGAGACGATTGCTTAAGCCCCAAAGTTTGAGACCAGCCTGCTCAACAGAGCAAGACCCCATCTTTACATCTGAATTAAAAAAGAAAAAGAGATATTAGTGCTATTTTATAACCTCTGCTACCAACTCCCTTTCATTAAATTTGTCTTTTTCAAAAATCTTTATAACTACCTCTTCAGATACACTTACGACACAAAGGCTAATTTGTAGAAATGAAAACAGTGGCATTGAAATTAAGTGATAAAATTGAGACTTGAATTTGTGTTTCAGATGTTTACCATGGTGATTACCCCATATAACACATTCAAAAATTAGTCAGTCCTTGCATAGTGGTAGGACTTACCAGCTGAAGTATATTTCTAAAGCATTTATTCACTTAGCCTAATATATAGGCATACATATTTATTTTTTTCCTTGACATTACTGTGTTGTTTTTTAATGCATTGTGTCAGTCAGGGCTTATTGTGTGCATATTCCAATACACTGTTTGAAATAACTATTCAAACCATTACAATGTTGTTAAGGAGTCACCAGCTGTAACATTGCTAATGAATATTAATGTTCTTTTATATTTGGCTGGCACTGAAATAATAGCAGTTGTCATGTAGCATCAACAATTTTAACTTGGGTACTCTAGAAAGTCATTTGAAATCTGAAATGCCCGCTAGATTACATTTTGTGGTCAACACACAGCCATGAAGTCAGCCGTGATCAATATAGCTAATAGCAATACCGTTGGAATAATGTAATAATAAAATGGGATTTAAAAACAACTCAATTCCCCCTTCTGTTGCTTCCACTTTTATACAAGGTAGATTAAATGGCTTCTAATTTGCTCAGTTTTGGTAGAGATCTGTAGGAACAAATGTCAGTGCTTTTCAGCCACAATGAATGAACAGAACAGGATTGGATGGGAATGAAGAGAGCCAAAATAATAGCAGTATGGAAGTACTGAGACAGTTTTCTGCCATTTGAGAAAGATCTATTATAAGAATTATTTATGTCTGTTGGCCACATCCACAAGAGTGATCAGATTATTTGGATGTGGCAAAACATTTAAGGCTTTAAAAAAAATCATTCTCACAAGATAAAAGTGCTTTAAAAACTATTTCAAGGCAGTCTGCTAATTTTATATCTCTACACCATTAAAATTAATAGAGTGCTGCACATATTCCTTGATAACTTATCATTAATGTGTGGCATAGCCACACCCTTGCCCAGGGTTCTTTCCAGATTAAGTAACTGTAATTATTTTTTAAAATATTATCATGAAAGTCCCTAATTACTATATGCATATCATTTCACCTAGAAAGTAAAACCTAATGAGAAATACGTATATTGTGTGCCAATTAGGCCTCTTGTGATACATTTATACTAAGAATATCAGTAACTAACTTTCTTGAGCATTAATACTTTGCTGGGTCCTGTTTAAATGCTTTACATGTGCTATTTCATTTGATCCTTGTTCTAGCTCTATGGGGTATCTACTATATCATCTGCATTTCACAGATGGGGTAACATAAGGTCACACAGCAAATGACAAAGCTAGGACTTGAATCTGGGTTATCAGACTCCACAGCCCAGACTCCACACTTAATCATAAATTGCTGTCACTCAATAGTATATTCTCCATTCCTTGCTTTAGACATGGAGTTATGTTTGAAAACATACGTATTTTTAACTGTCTTCTTTCTAAAACAGAAAGAAGAGTTCATTATTAGAAAAGCAGAATACACTGTAAGCTATAGACATGGAAACTCTCCAAAGCATGTAATGGTCAGGGAGAACTTCTTCAATGGTGTAACTGAAAGAGCTCTATCCTTCCTCTTCCAAGGTGTTCCATCTAACATCAGTCTTGCGATTCCAGTCATGTTCACCATGTGGGGAGTGCTGAATCAGCTCTTTTATCTCAACCAGGCCACTCATGACTTGCAGAAGGATAACCTCCTTAATAAACCTAGTGTAAAAGTGCAGTCAGTGTCCTAGGGAGTGATACTTACAAAATCTTTTTTGTTGTTTTTTGAGACGGAGTCTCGCTCTGTCACCCAGGCTGGAGTGCAGTGGCACCATCTCGACTCACTGCAACCTCCCAGGTTCAAGTGATTCTCCTGCCTCAGCCTCCTGAGTAGCTGAGATTACAGGCGACTGCCACCATGCCCAGCTAATTTTTGTATTTTTAGTAGAGACGGGGTTTCACCATGTTGACAAGGATGGTCTCCAGCTCCTGACCTTGTGATCCACCTACCTTGGTCTTTCAAAGTCCTGGAATTACAGGAGTGAGCCAATGTGCCTGGCTGATACTTACAAAATCTTTAACTGTAACCAAGAACTTTCATCTCTGAAACACTGTACTCAGGATACAAAGCAAGCCAAGCAAAAATGAAAGAATTTTACAGCAAGCTAAGACAGATGAGTTAAACACACAAGCAAAAATTACAAGCAGGTATATAAGCACAAATCCCCATACATGTGTTTTCTTCAGATAGCTCATTTAGTCAACGCTTTGTGAATAGAAAAAGACCTGAAAAATCTTTTTCACCCTATTCTGAATTTTTTCCATATGCTTGGTGTGTCAAGAGGTCTGTGCCAGTTAATCAGATTCTTTGCACCTTTAAAATCCAGGGAGCAAAATAAGAATGGAATAACTAAGGCAATTTCCGTGTTTTGTGTTATGAGGCCCTGAAATAATTAGAGGTACCTCTTGCTTATCCTAACAGGGCTCCACTTTATAAGAAAGCAGTCATTATCCCAAGAATTAAGCTTTGCTAAAGAAAGCATCTGTAATCTTTCTGTCTTTCTTTTGTTCTTTCTTTCAGTAATCAAACAACAGTGGATGTACTCAGTAATATTTTCAGTAAACATGGACCATGAAATCAATTCTAAATTCTGAATTGTTTAAAATTCTCAAGTATTTTTAAATGACTGATTTTCTATTGTTTACTATTTTACCATCAACACTGTAAAGAAAAATAAAGCTCTTTCTAGTGTTCCACAAACATTTCAAACTATCTATTTTTACCCAGATGCAAAAGAGAAGAGGTTAAAGTATCGAGACTGACTGAGGGCTCAGCTGATAAGCCAGGTGCATTAAATGGCTTCTAATTTGCTCAGTTTTGGTAGAGATCTGTAAGAACAAATGTCAGTGCTTTTCAGCCACATTGAATGAACAGAACAGAATTGGATGGGAATGAAGAGAGCTAAAATAATAGCAGTATGGAAGCACTGAGACAGAAAACTGTTGCTTTTGCAACAGTTACTTGTAAGCAAAGGTCCAGAATTGGATGATTCAAAGGCTGGCTAAGGATTCAGACCTGGCTTAGGCCAATATTCTGGTAAAGACTAGATCAATGCAATTTGAAGAGGTTACGGTCCTACAGCTCCCTAGCAATAAGACAAGGATGACAGTGCAGCTCTCCTGAGAACATTCCACAAACAAACTAGCATTTTACACAAAACATGCAAAGAATGCTCTTCAATGGAGTTTTTCTTTGAAGTATTGTCACCTAGGATTTCCTTGAACTCTTACAGATGTGTGGGCTACAGGTGAGGTATTTTGTCTTCGATTTATAAGAAAATGTTTCCTTCATTTTGTTTGTTTTACATATAAAAGGAAAGAACTGAAAGAAGAAAAAAAGGAGGGTCCTATGGGAACAAACATTAGGGAGAGATGGTGGTGGCAGAGTGAGGATGGAGTGAGAGTACTTTTACTCAAGAAAAGTACTGAGCGTATTACAGGGCTGGGTACACTCGAGATGCCTAATAATACACACTTTCCCTCCTTTTTTAAAGAAGGATATAGTATGACCTACATGAAGATTTGTTAGAAGTTAGGGACTTCAGAAATCGAGATTAAAATTTAAAAATGAAGTGAAATGTGGCCTTCCTTACCCTAAAAATCCATTTCTGTCTCAGAAGACTATTTCTAGTTATTGGATTTAAAATGCACTCATCTTTGAAAAACAGGAATATGTATATAGCCTCACAGCTGATTTATGAGCCAAGCATTAGGGTCTGATAATCAGCAAACCTGGCATTGTAATTTAGTTTGTTCATTCAAGAAGAAAAAGGACTTAGACTCATAATTCAACACTGACCTCTGGTCTTGCCTAATCATTTCAAAATGCATGATATTCCATCTGCTGGTAATAACCCAAAAAGACATTTTATAGGTCATATGCATGATTTCATTTGATGATCAGAATAACTGGGATTTGGATAGCATCATTATTCCCATTTCACAGACTAAGGAGTTACAGCTCAGAGTACTTACATGATTCACCCAAGGTCACACCACCATTAAATTAATGAAGCTTAAATTGATTTTAGTTCTTCTAACTCCAAATCCTGTATATTTTCTGAACCCTAGGGAACTGGTACAAAAGAATGTAGGTAAATAAACATAGACTCATTACTTGCATCAGCAAACAACTCAAGATGCATTCTATAATAACAGGAAAAATGTTATTTTCATATATAACCTAGGTGTGTTTAAATTGCCATTTGTGCTCTTCACAAGTGCTGGCACTTGACAAAACTGAGCTCAAGAACCTATGCTCCAATGCCTCCAAAGGCACTGGGTGCCACCAGGGATAGGATTATTGGGATTGCCCCAGGAAACTTTTCTACACCTCTCTGGCATGCATTTAAATTGGCAGCATAACAGAGACCCAGATCAGCATATGGCTGCCCACTTCTATTCTAACAAATTTCGAATGACCTCAGGTCTGGGTAGAAATTCATTTATTCCCAGTATGGATTCAGACTTTAAATACTCCATAGCCTAGTAGAAAAGTCAAGTTCGTAAGTATTTTTTTTATTTGTGGTTTTTAATTTGTTTTTATTTATTAAACATGGAAAATCTCATAATATCTGACTCTTTTTATGAAAGTATTCACCACATCAAATGCTACATGAAATCACAAAGAATTAATGGACCTACAAAGCCTACCCATGAACAACTTCTTATTCAGGATGAGCCCTTTTGCTGCAGAGTAAAAGAACATCTGTGCCCATATTTGGTCAAGATATAACTTTGTATAGATGCTTGAGAAGAGCCTAAACCACAAAAAAGAAACTAAAGTTGGGTGAATTTGCTTCCACATAAAGAGTACTCTGTTCTGCCCTCTTGGATAAAGAAAGGGAGTTTTGCCAAAGTGCCAATAACTCATCAGTTCTAAAGGAATGCCAAGCCCTTTTGTCAAATAACAAATACTATGTCAGCCATCTTGAAAATTTCGCTAAATTGGGAAATGGACAAGAAGCCAGCACAAACATGGCTGGTACAATAGAAGTAAACAAAGCAGAGATTCTTGGAGAAGCACAGATGGAGAGAGCTTAGATGTCAGCATAGCACTCCCATTAAATAAGACACATGCCAGCTATAGTGGAAGATGTTCTAAAGGAATCCATCCAGCAGGTTGTATAACCTACCCAAGATGTGAAGTATCCGGCAGATACCTGCAGAAAACTCCTTCTACCTGAAATTCTAAATTATAATCTAGAATCAGTCCAAGCACTTTAACTGCAAAGTCAGAATCCGATCTCAAAAATGTAACTTATCTGGTTGTTTCTTTCACCAAACAAAACAATCAATCTATTTTAAAGATGGGAAATAATTCCAGTCTAGTGGGCCCTCACTACTGCTATAAATGACAAAAATTGTTTATAAATGACAAAAATTTAAGCAAACTTGATTAAGCTTTCATATTAAAAGTAAAAGGGATTTGTTGGAAGGATTCAGAATTACAGAAAAACGGCATATGACCACATAAAGACAGGAACAAGGGAAGTTCTGGGCACTAAATAGTGTATTAGGTTGGTACAATTACTTTTGAACCAACCTGATATGATACACAGTGCGCAACACTTTCCTGGGTCCTGCCTTTTTTGCAATTAGAATAATGGCAAAAACCACAATTACTTTTGCATCAACCTAATAAATCAATGGGCAGTCGCTTTAAAGGAAAATGCAGCTCCCATTGTTTTCATCCTTGGGTGTCACTGTTTAAGATTCAAATTGAGGAGTAAGGGAATCCACGTGACCAAGCTTGAGTCCTGTGCCTATACTTTCGGGATGGCAACACCTTAAATGATAGCTCCACCAGGACCACAAGGAATGAGCGATGTACAGGCAGAAATCCTTAATCAAAACAGAAAAAGGGGATTGTGGTAGGCAGAATGACAGAAAAAAAAGCAGAGATTTCCCCCAGGGAGATAAGAGTGGAGATCACTTAAAAGATAACCAGACCCTGTATAATACTATCAGCCCCAATATAAGGTTTATGTAGTATGTGAATAGTTCTAAGCAATCCTGGAATATTAGGAGAAACTGGGACTAGAATCTAATGTCTGATATCTGAACCTAAGTTTTTGGTAACTAAGCTGTATTTATTGAATAGCTCAAGGTTTTCTGCACACTAACTTTCAATCAGAGTAATCACAAATACAAAATATGATCCAGAGAAGACTATATATGGAGAAAGGTGGTTGCAGGAGATTTTAAAATGGTGGCATTAAACAGTAAGCGAATTATTCTATGGCAATATTTATTGGAATTATTGTTAATCTGCCAAGTTCAAGCAGAAACATTATTCAGAAAGGACAGCCGGAAATGTTGATCTTCATTCAAATCCTCTCTGCTACTCGGAGAGCAGAGGTATTTAATTTCTGACATGAAGTCAAGAAAAAATGAATGCAGAAGAAAGAATAAAATTGGATATATCTAATCTTAGAACAATAAAAAACACTTGCATGAACAGTAAAACTAATAACTGCCAAATTGGATGGAAGCTACTAAATATTGAATCCTTAATACAATATTTGAGCAGGAATATAATTAGAAGGAAAGAAAGCTCTTTCATGTGCCCAAGATTATGTTTTTGTTTGTTGGTGGTGGTTGTTTCTTTTTTTTCCTTTTTTTCTTTTTTCACTCTGTCACCTGGGCTGGAATGTAGTGGCATGGTCATGGCTCATTGCACCTTCGACTTCCTGGGTTCATGCAACTCTCCTTCAGCCACTGAGTAGCTGGACTACAGGCATATATCAACATGCCCAACTGATGTTTCATAGTTTAGAAAAATAGTTTTAATATTTTTGTAGGGATGGGAATTCTTTATGTATCCTAAGCTGATCTTGAACTCCTGGCCTTAAGTGATCCTCCCGCTAAACCTCCAAAGTGCTGGGATTACAGGCTTGAGCCACCACACTTGGCCCACAGTGATGCGTACTACCAAAATATTAGTGGAAAATTGTTTAATTTGTACTTATATACTTACTTTTTTGTTGCCTTTTTTCATACTTAAAATGAACATTAGAGGCTGTGGATAAGTGAATTTGGCCCCAATGTTTAAGTAGAAAATTAGATAAAATTACGTGATATAAAATTTCCTCTTAAGGGGTAATTCCACTAGATGACTTAAAACTCAATTATAATATGCAAAATATCTTTTCCTTCTCTGAGTGCCTCTCATCAACATTTTTCTTACGCTTATTTTCTTCCTGATGCTTTGGTTATTTACTGGAAGGCTTTGAGAGTGTCTGCCAGTTAATTCTGACAGATCCTATGGTAATGCCAAGTATTGGTTATGCCTATAGTTCTCTTCTACACTCACAGAGTTTCACAGTTGTCTCTACTAGAAGGCCAAGTATCTTTGACCACAGCACTGACCCCTTCTTCATGTACTCAGAGCTCTTGTCCCAGATCCCAGAGGAACCTCACAGAGTGTTCTGAAATTATATCTCTTTGGTTTGTCTTACATGAACCAAAGCTGCCTTACCTAAAAAAGTATGCAAAACTGTTGTTTCAATATTATACGTTAACATTCTGCTCACTTTACCTCTTATGTCAGAACTTGACAGAACAGAGTCGTGACTGGTTTCCTCTAAAACAGGTCAGGTCTAGTCCATTAGGGGCGAGAAGATGTTTTCCTTACACATGTGCTGGCTTTTTTTCCTGACAGAGTAAGGGTAAGTAGATTTAAGGAATGGTAGCAAAAGAAGGTCAGGGAGAAAACATGGAGAAAGAGTATTAGGTAAGAGAACCATCTACTGCTATAATGCAGAGGAAGGGTATTCAGAGAAGGGAGACCTAAGTCTCTTCAGGACATCTGTATTTAGTGTACATCCTCAGCCACTTAGATTTAATCACTCAACCAAAACTTCCAGCAATAAAAAAAGTACTAGCTTTTGGTTCACTTACATATGTTATTTACTCAGGGCTTACAGACACCATTTATCTACTTATTCATTCATTCCTTCACTCATTTTAATTGACAGAGGAAATAATATGTACAACGTGATATTTCCAAGTATCTACACATTGTGGAATGAGTAAGTCTAGCTAATTACACATATGAATTATCTCCCATAGTTATCTTTTTTGTGGCATTCACCAATTTAAAGTACTAAGTTCAGTGTTAAAAATTTCAGCCATGGTAAAACTTTGACAGACAGTGCCTGCTTTTAAAACTTCTAAGGGAACAAGTCTATTTCTCTTGAGAAATGTAAACATAGCTAGATTATTCCACTTGAAATTAAATCTTATTTTATAAATGACTGCTCCATATTATTTTTCTATGATTGTTTCTAAAAGCCAAGACCAATTATTTCTGTATTTTCTCAAATTCCACATACAAGGACATAATAGAAGTTGCTAAATAATTAGATTTTGAGCTTATTAAATTAAGGTTACTAAATTACGATCTTCACATATCCTTAATCATCTGCATATCCTTTATTGCCAGCACAGTGCTTGACATCAAATAGGTTCTCCACATATTTGTTAAACTGATTAGCACTGTCCCATGAACAAGAAACTTCTAGCATCCCACTGCTTAAAGCACTCTTTGAGGTTCCGAAAAAGGCTTACCTATGCTGAACAAAATCAGACTTGAAAGATAAAGACAGGTGGCCATCCACTAATACATCTACTAATATGACACCAGGAAGAATCGCTACACACAAACACATACACATGAAACCATGCCTAGAATTTGTGGATTTTCCCACACTATTCTTCTAAATGTTATTGAAAGAGCTCATAGAAAGCCATGGATAACCAGATTTGGGTTAATTAGATTGCTCCTCTAAATCATAAGTACCATGAGAGTTAGATTTTGTCCCAAACACTAAATTGACATTTCTGCAGAAAATAGGATCATAAAACAGATACTTTTCAAGACTCCCATCTGATCTCTAATCTACTTGCACACCTTGCTCCTATTTGCTCTTTGTCAGAAATATCAACATCCATCAGACACATCACTGGTTAACACTTGCTGTAGCAATTACCTTTCTTTTTTGAAAATTTCTCAGTATTCATTATGTGATGGCACTGCTCTCTAATTGCGGCATGCATCACATTTGTAATTTTACATTAAACAGCCTGTTTTTTTCATTACTCTTTTTTCCTCCCACTAGACTACAAGGTGTAGAAGGGCCAATTTTTTTCCCCACTGTTGTGACCTTAGCATCTCATGAAGTACTTGAAACATAGTAGGTGCTCAATTAGTATTTATCAAATGATTGAATGGATGACTCATGGGAAAAGTATTGGGTGCCCAAGTGTTGTTAAGAAAGAACGCTTTCTTAGCTATCTTTCCTCTTCGCATAATGAATACTGAGAAATTTACAGATGTAATCTAATCATTCTAAGCACCATCTAAAAATAAGCTTTTTTGAAATGAAATGTAACTTAATATGTCCTTCATTCTCTAAAGTTGTAAGGTAAGAATTGGTTGTAAATTTACAAAAACTGAAGATCAAAGTAAAACCCTTTATTTTACCCCAGTAATGAAACTAAAGTTCAGAGAGGTGAATTGACTTAATGTAGTTATCACAATGAACTAATACTGTATGTGGGTCTAAAACTCAGATCTCTCAGTCAAATAATCTTTCCATAAGTACATGATTTCAAATATAAGCAAATGGCTCATTCTGGTAAAGGACAACAGACCCATGCAACTTATTATTGAAGTCAATTTGCTAAAATAAACAGGAATCAGTTTAGAATGAAGGACAAATTAAGTTACATTTCATTTCAAAAAAGCTTATTTTTAGACGGTGCTTAGAATGATTAGATTACATCTATAAATTTGGTTGTGACAATATAACCCAGAATTAGCTTCCAGGTAATTACAAAACAAAACCAGTGAGAATTTAACAGAGTTTTACTAATCCAAAACACACAGCACTCAAAAATATTATTTATAATTATGAGCATTAATACTAATTATGACACTTACAGAAAACAAAGGCCTGAGAAAATAGACTATTTGGATGAAGATGGCCATCACTAATGGTCTGAAAACTGAAGTGTTACTGATTAATATTGACTCAGTGAGCACCTTGGGACAAGAAGTCATACTCTTTGAAGCAAAGGGCATTAAATGTTATCTACTTCTCAATTTTGCCAAGGGACAGCTGGCTCTGTGCACATTTCCATGAACAGAATAGGGCTCAAGGGTGATTCTAAAATTCTCTGCTTGGAAGTGAGACTGAAGGTATTTCATTCTCTATAGAGCTGGTTACAAACTTCTGTAGATTAATCCATGCTGACATGTTTAACACAGTCTAACTCAGAACTCTCTGTCTGCAACCTAATAACACATCATCCCAAAGTGTCTCTGATTTAGTTCCTAAGTAAATCAAATATTTGCCTCTAATTGTACAAGGTAACACCTATATGCTAGAATGAACCTCTCTATTCTTCCACACAATAAACAGTTCCAGTGAGTCAGTCATAAGATGAAATTCTGAAAAGGCAGAGTAGCTTTACATAGAATGGCATGACACTCCCAAGAGCAGAAGATCACTTTATTCTTGAATGTTGTACCAGTACACCTCATATATTAAACAAATAAGCAAACAAATAATAACATACCAAAGCTTACTGGATCCTGTATAGCACACACTTAAATATGTTGGTTAAAAAAATCTAAAGTACTTCACATCTACCTTGAAAATATATCAAGCATTAATTTATACAAAACAGCTTAAAAGTGTGATCTATTACTTTATTTTTAAGATTTGATGAAATTGGCCATACGGCTCTGTACTGAGTAGATAAAATAACATTTTGCCTGATTTTTCAAGAGTAGTAGCAAACCATAATCTGCTTATTCTTCTAGATCAATTACTAATTACAAATAGTATGATAAAATGAACAGAATAAATCTAAAACCTGTAAATTTTCTAAGTCACATACACCAATAGTAGAAAAATATTGAGTAGACATTGTTTTGAAGTCTCCTGAAACTATCCTGGTTTTAGACTTTACAAAGAAAACACATTAGATCAGAACTAAATCATTCAAGATGATTCAAATGAAGGTTCTTATTCCAATTAAGTAGTGAGTAAGTTATAGTTTGTAATTACCGTTTTTGCCTGCCTAGCAATGTTTGCTATCTCCATTTGTTCTGGACTGTTAATTACAGTTCTCTGCATCTCCATTCTTACCATAGCAGTGGGAGGCAAACAGTGGCATTTCACCTCTCCATTAAATTTTCCTAAAACTCCCCACTATCATTTATACTACTTTCAGTTTTCTCTGTTGAAAGGCAATTTGACCAGTAGTTAACAGATACTGGCAAGAGTTACCCATTTTTTTTAAATGAGTTCCCTTTTTCTTTTCCATCGTCAACTATTTAGAAGACACTATGTAGAAAAATGTGTCCTATCACGAGGAAATAGAACAATGGATTTGAAATAATTCTAATTTTTCCATGTTGCTCTAAGACTAAATCAAAGCAGTAGAGCTGAGTGCTGTGGCTCAGGTTTATAATCCCAGTGACTTGAGAGGCTGGGGTGGGAGGATTGCTTGAGCCCAGTTCAAGGCTGCAGTGAACTAGATTCTGCCACTGCACTCCAACCTTGGAGACAGAGCAAGACCCCAACTCTAAAAAGAATAACCAATACTAAATTTAAAAATCAATCAATGTATAAGCACAGGTAAGACAATTTTAAATAGAATAAAACTACAGTATGAACTAGTGTCTATTTCTGTCTGTTTCAATGTTGCTTGCCCATGCCTAAGAACCTGAAATCTACAGTCCCTGTAATTCTGAGTTAGCTCTCCTGAGGTTTATTTCCAACTCTTGGAAGGAATTCTGAGTTTTCTAACAATGGGCCATTGATTTAACTGTTCATGAGCAAATGATGACATATTCTCTAATATAATTTGAATTCTAGTGGGTAAAACAGGGCACAAATAAGAAATGGCTGTTTATCATAGTCCTAGGCAGGGTCAAGGCTCCAATTCTGAATTTTGTGGCTTTGAGACATGCCTCCTAAATCTTGCCCAGGCAGCCTGGTTCATGATAGAGAAACTTCACCAGATTCTGCAGCAGAAAAGCAAGCAGAAAGTTCTTTATCTTCTTATATTTTTTTTCCCCAGAATCAAAAATTATTATAACATGTATATGTAAATAGGGAGTTATTGGAGGGGTCATTTATTTTAATACCTAGGGGATTTCTTTACTCTTCATGCCTATTGCCTTAGGAGGTGATGGTTCCTTTTATTGCCAAAAACAATAACTTCATTCTTTATCTTCGAAACAATAGTGGTTGCCTGATCAAAGTTGTTTTGCCTACTTTGCTACCATTATTGCATCCTTACAGGATGGAGAAGCAATACAAAACAAAAACAAAAAATCGAAGTTTATCTAATTTTAGTTCTTCTGAAGTATTCTGGGTTCCTTTAATGATATCAGCTGAGTTCTTTTGCACAAGTTAAATCCTCTGCTTTAAGAGAAGCTCTGGATTTGCAGGAGATGGGTGCAGCTGTGAGTGGAAATTAAAGGACAGCGTTTTGGAGGGAGGGACAAGAGCAGTTAAGAATGGCTAGAAGTTTGAGAAGAGAGAACTTGAGATGGACATTTTAAATCAGAGGGAACATTTCGAGGTCATAAATAATTTGACTGCCTATTAATGTTACAACATTAAATAAATTATAGTTAGAAAGCAGAAAAATAACTATTTTAATATAAACTATAAAAAGTAAAATTTTATATAAAGTGAAAAATAACTATTATTTTTTAATACAAACTTACAAGAAAGTAAAGCTTGGTTTTCACATAACTCACTCAATAAGGGGCATGTAGGGCCTTGCACTTTTAGGCAAAAAGGAAATGATTTGGTAAGCTACACATTATCTAATTTAAATATTTTCGTTTTACCAGCTCTTTCTGCTTATCTTTCACTTATATACTCCCATAATAAAAGTTAAACTAAGTACTTTTAAAAGGTGAATTCAAAACACAGTTCAGATAAAGAACATTGATCAAGACTGAGCATACCATGCTATTTATCCATTTACTCAGTTAATATTAGGTAATCCCCCCCAAAACAAAACAAAATTTGTAGCAAATCTTATGATAATTCTGAACTAATGACAACTACTAATAAAATGCAGGAGCAACTGAAACTTGACATGCTGATAAACAAACTCAATTTTTGCCTTCACTAAAATTCCATTGCATTTCCTAAAATTGTCATTCGAACCACTATCAATCTAAGCAAAGAATCCAGGCTCATTTATTCTCTCAAAGCAGAGTGGATTAAGTAATATTATGTTGTGTCTAGTCAACAGCTAAAAACATTCAGTCAATAGCTAAAAAATATTTAATGGGAAAAAATGTCATCATATGTAGCACAGTTGTTTTGTCACACATTATTATGATATGTGTCAAAGGCACAAAAGACAACTACAAACACTCCACTAATTCCAACTAAATTAAAGATTGTCACCTTAAATATAGACAACATGTGGAATTTGGAAATTGGTCAAAATTCATTTTTGACAAAGTAAAATTTTTCTGCATATTTTTTGTATCTGGGAAATGAGTATATTTTAAAAATTGCTAATTCTGTTGTGGAGTAAAATTTTAAAACAGGAATTAAATGATTTGTCTAAATATTCAAGGGGGTGATAATAGGAATAAGATCAGGGAAATGACCTATAATTAATACTCAAGCTCTGTTCTCGTAGGTTAAAGTCTCCTACTAGGTAAAAGAAAATGGGAGCTATTTCTTAGGGAGAAATGAAGATATAATAGGAAATTTAAGAGAAATAGACTAATTACTGGTTCAAAGAAATTTATATACAATCAATTTTAAAACATTTTCCACATTTTGAGATAATTAAAAGATCAAATAACCTTTTATCTACTTGACATGCAGTCTAACACTTTTCACCTATAATAATCATGGCACATTCGCTTAAATTTTTATTCAGAATTTATTCAAGTTTCATGCTATCCTAAAATAACTCTGAAATATACACCCATTTAATTCCTGTAAGTTCAAATGTCTCAAGAAAACCATTCAATTATGCTATTTAAGTATATAAAGGCAGTGAACTCTTTAATTCATTCATTTTGATTCCTTTACTGTATATATGTATTTCTGTTTTTAATTTTAACCAATCAAAACAAATAGAAATTTATATGCTTATGTAAATAATAAATTAGTATCACAAAAGACTGTACTTACATAGCACAAAGGGAAGTTTAAAAGTACTTGCTTTCTGATTAACTTGTTTATCTTAGAACATTACATCAGCTAATTTGGACTTAATCATCTCCTCTTTCACTGGTGATTTTCTAGATCAGTTGCAAATTATCATGTGTGTCATATGTTGACATAGCCTCAACACCTAATACAAATAGCCTTAGCTTTTAAAAGTTGGATTATTTGGTTGTATTAATAAGATTAATATTTCTTCTAAGAGCTCTTTCTTCAATAAGAAAAAAGAATATTCTTACAAAAATATTCTGCAAGTTAGCATCTACCTCTCCAAACACAAAGAAACATCTAGAAGCAGAATTTTATTCATGTTGGACCAGTGGCTTGGAGCCAACATTTAGATGGATAGAGATTTTCCAATGAATAATTTCCCTTTTAAGCACATACGCATCATGGTTGAGCAAAACGAGGACAGAGACAAATTGACCTGACCTAGATTAGAGAGTGGCAGAAATATTTGCTGAATTGAAATTGGCAGAGCCAGGACTTTTCCTGGGTTTGGCATCAGACACCTATGGTTCTTTCTTCAAGAAAACCATTGCTTTCACTCAATATTCATGGAGAGGGTGTAGGTGTTTAGAGGAGAAAAAGAAGCAAAATAGGATGATTTCTACAAGACTTAGCGTATACAGAGACCAAATTGCAAAACTTCACAATAACAAAATATTCAGCCACAGTCCATTCTATGTGATTTCATGAGAATGTGATTTGAACATGCTTTCACTTTTGCAGTTAATCTGATGCCTTCTAACTGATCCCAGTTGAATTATTCATTCACAGACATGAAAAATATTGCTAATTTGCTAAGAAAACAATCTAACACAGTATCAGCAACTCCTGTTTTTCAGAAAGTTAGAGGAAGCTCAACAAAGTATGGAGTATACTCCATGTATACTCCAAGAGATCCAAGAAGTGGTTATAGTCATGTTCTGGACCATTTTTAAAACCTTGAATAAGTCACTGACTTTTTCTAGCTCCTAGCTCCTTCATTTGTCAAATAGGTTTGATGACTCTGTGGCTTCCATAGGTATTATTTTTATAACTGTACTTTTTAATCCTTGGGAATGTTATTTTATTAATAACAGTTATTCATTTAAATTTATACCCGTCAAACTTTCCATCTGAGGTATCTGCCATGCTTAATAGCAAAGGAGAGAAAATTCCTTTAGGAGACCTGGCAGTAGTATATCTCAAAATGGTTAGAAAGTTTTTGAAGTCCATCACTTTATCATAACATTTGGATACTTCCTAATGCTACTTATACAATATCTATGTGTAATACAAAATCATCCTCACCCTAAATTATCAACTGAAATTGATGATTCAAGTAGATTAATCAAATTTATCCAGGACTTAATGACGCTTTTATACATATCCTGGTCTTTCTGGATCTCAAGGGTTTGGATAGGCAGAAGCACCCCAATATGAAAAGTGAGAACCTACATCTATGAAATCACCTAGAAGGAGTCCCATGAAGCCACAGATATAGGTCCTTGCTTTTCATGTTAGGGGGTTCTTCCCTATCCAAACCCTTTCTTCCATTTCAAGTATTTTTGAAAAACATCAGAATGCATGTTTCTTTGTTCCATCTCAAATTATTTCCATAGACTAGTTTCCTAGAAATCCTAGAAATGAGGTTTCTAAATCAGACAATTTGGAAACTTCTATGCTTCCGTCTAAATAGATACAGCCCGGTTTCTTTCCTGAAAAACCGTATCATCTTATATTCACACCAAGAATATGTGAGAGTTCATATCTCTCTGCACTTGTATTAACATGATCTTGAAGTTCCTTTTCAGAATGATCTATGAAAAATAGTATTTCTCTTTGCTTTCTTGTCAGACTGTTCTGAAGCTCAGTCTCAGCTCCTTATTAGGAATGACAGTCTAGTTAACCTCTTTAATCTCAAATCTTTATTGAAATAAAAAAACACTAGTATGAGCTTTGAGGATTAAGTAATAATGCATGTAAAGTACTGAGCAAAGAGACTGATGCATAAGAGAGTACAATAGATATTCAGAACACAATGATTCTTGAATCCTATTTCATCATCATCTTAATCTAGTATTATATATTTAAAGTATGCAACAGGTAACTTTCACTTATGTTACTGCATTATAATATGTGCTAAATACATATTAGTAAATGCAGTAAATATGTGTTTACCTATCATGCAAGAACCACAAATGTGGAACCACTGAAAGAACTGGTAAATAAGTTCCTTTTTAATTTTCATCAGAAAATTAATAATAATATTGCTTACACCATTAGGACAATCCTTTTTGCTATACATGTAACTTTGTTCAAATGAGTCAGAGACTGTAAAGGGAATTCTGATTCAAGGCCAGAGGAAATACTCTGATGTAATTGTGCCAGACGCCAGAGACAGAAACCTAAACAACGGTTTCATCTTATTTAGAAATGAAACTGATCACTTGTATGGGAGAAACACTTAATATTTTTAGTATTCTTCAAAGAAAAGGTTCCAGCGGCCATCACTAAAAGTGGGGCCAAAAGATAGGGAGAGGGATAATGATGATCGATGAGTCTACATTCAGTTGAATCACAGTAAAACGGGTCATAGAACATTCTTAATAATCTGAAAATGACCAAGTAGCCATTGAATATTCTTCAAAGCCGTATTCACCACATCTCTTCAGTTCATGTCCTATTACTTTTCACCTGAATTACTGCAACAGCCTCTCTTAAACATCATCCAATTTTATTCCCTACCCTCCATCCCATTCCCTCACCTCTCATCACATGTACACTAATTTATTCTCCACATTGCTTTCAGGCGGCTCTTTCTATTTAAAAATATCAGATCCAACACATGTCATTTTTCTGTTTAAAATCTATTGGCTTTAAAAGAAGAACTTCTGTCTATATGGGTGACATAATCTAGAACAGTGGTTTTTCAACTTTAGTGTAGATCAGAAGCACCTGAAGGGCGAGTTAAATCACACTTTTTGAATCAGGAGTCTTGGGTGGGGTCTGATAGTTGCAGTTCTAATAAATTTCCAGGTGATGCTGATGCTGCTAGTTGGGGGAAAATATTTTGAGAACCAGTGATCCAGCAATTCATGCCTACCCACTGTGCCTCATTGCTAACATGGTATCTTCCAATCCCAAAATTCATTATGTTCTTTCTTGCCCCTGTTTCTGCTCATGCTAAATCCTCTACCTGGCATGTCTATCCCCTCCGCCTACAGGTTAATCACTTCTCACCTCTGTGTTCCTGTGATAACATATATTTTTTTCCCCATTGTACTGTTATCACATTGTGCTGTAATTGCTGTGTAATTCACATTCTGTGGTGGGGTCTTTGAAGGCTAGCTGTTTCTTATCTTTGTGTATTCAATGCCTAGCAAAATGCCTAGAAAGACATTCAAATAATTTTTCAATGCATGTTGCTAACTCTATATCAGGTACAATGACTCTAATACCCTGACATCCTGCCAATGGCAGTTGTTTATTTATTTATATTTTTAGTATCCCATTTTCCATTAGTGATTAGTGGAAATATCCTAAAAGAAGAGGGCCTGTGTGCTTGTTATCTGAGATGGAAACAAGAAACTGAAGAGATTGTAGTCCACTCTTGATATATTAGAGAGAAAACCTGAAACGGATGAATAGCAGGGGAAGAATGCAGCCTGAATCCCTGGAATAACCAGAGAAAAGGTGAATGCAGAGAGCCAGTCTAGGTCTAATCTACCAAAAGTCCTCTTCGAGGCTCCCAGTTAAATATTTTATTTCTCTAGTTTGTCTAGATGACACGTGTGTATTTAAATTTTTAATGCCACATAGCATTCACACTCTGCTTGGTATTGGACAGTAGATTCAAAGATTAGGATCCTAGTTAAACACACCTAGACATGATTATATTTCAAGCCAAACTGAAGGTCTGAACAAACATCATCTAGTAGTAAATACAGATGTCAAAGTCTACTACAGAGCTGGTTTATAGTGCTGTCTTCAGTCAAATAAAATATTTCCATTCAATTAGATTAAGAAAGAAAATCTAATTCCTGAAATGTAATGAGTTTTTATACTTCCAATGCTAAGAATCTTTTATTAAAATGTCTTTCTACTGTTGTATTGATTTAGCTTGTACCCAAAAGCTCTTAAAGGACATTAGTTAGGAATTAGAACTTGTAGTCCATTTAAACATCTAGAATGACCAAAGTGCATCTAGAGAATTGTCATGTTAGAATGTTATATGCAAAGCTCAACTTCCATATATTAAAGAAGGATGACAACTATAAGAATGAATTTTTAGAAAACCATTCAGCCTGCTGTCAATATTTCACACATTTAGGGCTGGGCTCACAGTCACCCAGTCAGCCATAGCTGATTTGGCATTTATCATACATGTTATATAGAATTCAAATTAGATGATGACTAATTTTTTCCACTGACTTTATTGATTACAGTGTAGTCTTATTTTAATCCAAGAATCATGTATTATCAATATATGTTAGAAGACAGGCACTCAATAAATGATGGTAGAATTTCTTAAAAGCTGATTGCCTATTTTTACAACTATATTAACATAGTAGAAATCCTCAGCAATTTCTTAATCATAATCTCTCTACAATCCCCAAACATTAGAAACTAAAATAAATCTAAGAACTATGCAAAGACTTTTTGATTATATATATTCAGGATAACTGCCATAAAGTGATTTCTAATGCGTTTCCAATTGCAGTACTTTTATTTGGCAGATAGACACTCTCAGAAATCATAAGCCAATAAATTACGAGCTTCATTGCCCACGGTGTTTTTGGCTTAGCTTTTCTCCATTGATGAGACATACTCCTTAAGATACTCTTTGACCCATTTTCAATAATCTGTCTCTTCCTTCTCTTTTTCTATATTCTCTAAATTAGAAGCAGGTCAAGAGGTCCAGCCCATCCTCAAGGGAAAGGGCTTACGTAAGGGTGTGAACATCAGCAGCTAGGGCTTATGGCGGCCACATCCACCTCAACGACCACAGCTCCTCACTGAGTTTTTATATCTTGTCTCTAACCCCCACTAATTGCTACCTTAATACTTACGTAATTTAACTACAGAGTTCATACTTGTAAAGTACAATTCTGGTTTTCAAGATGCTAATATATTAGTAAATGTTAAATACCAAAAGTACCCACTCAGAAACTACTAACTCAAAATATCCTGGTAAATTATTAATATAATCTCCTATAGCAGAAATATGTCAGATTAATAGTCATATTTTAAACATATATTCTTATTTTTTTTTAATTGCAAGATGCAGAAGTTTAGAAGTTCTAAGCTTTCAGGGTTTAAATTCTCAATATTACAAGATTTTCCTTTAATGTCTTGAACAGGTGTTACTGGCTTGGCAGTATTTATAGTTTATGTAGTTTTAACTCTACATTTTGCTTTTTCCCCTTTCAACCAACTAAGTCGAGTTATTGATGTATGCAGTCTTTACATCTAACAAATGCTCTTTAATACCATCTCAAGATCTAATGATGCCCTTTAACAAATGTGAAAGAGAGTGTATAAAACCTGTGGCAATCTGAATATTAATTGGAATTTGACAACAGATCACCTCTTGAGGAACAATATCCTTCAGAAAAAATAGCTACCACAATGTAGAAATTAGGAATTACAGAGTGAGGGTATAGCAAGCACTGTTGAATTGAGTTAAATGATTTAGGAGGTAAAATCCTTTTGTGAGATAAGCAAAATATTATTTGAAGCCAATGAATGCTAAATTGTTAATGATGGTAAAGTATACTTAAGAAAGCTCAATATTTTCTTACTCCACATTCACTTGAAAAGTCAAAGCTTTGCTAGTCCTTAAATGAGAAGCTCAAATAGTAGAGAATGGAAGATTTTCCTCCAAAAAGCTATTTTGGTTTTGAGATTACTCAAAATAAATGGAGGGTTATTCACATTTAGTCATTGAAAAGCCAGAAAGAATAGAAATGCCACACTCCCGTCAAACTTTTGGCAAAGTTTAGTGTATTTTAAAAAACACTTAAGGTATGGCTGACATACTAAAAGTTGTATGTATCTAATATATGCAACTTGATGAGTTTGGAGATAATTATACAATTGTGAAACCATCACCAACATGTATGCCATAAACCTATCCATAACCTCCAAAATTCTCATCCTACTCTCTTATTTACAAGATAGTACTTATATAACAAATCTAAAATTGTCAAACTCATAGAGGTAGAGAGTGGAATGGTGGTTGCTGGGACTGTGGGGAATGGGGATGGAGAGGTATCAGTGAACGGGGACCCAAGTTTCAGTTACACAAAATGAAGAAGTCCCAGAGAGCTACTGTACAGTATAGTGCCTACAGATAGCTCTCTCTCTTTCTCTCTCTCTCTATATATAATATATAATATATATATATTATATATATTATATATATAGAGAGAATATATACATATATATATATATATATATTTTTTTTTTTTGAGATGGAGTCTCACTCTGTTGCCCAGGCTGGACTGCAGTGGCCTGATCTCAGATCACTGCAACCTCCGTCTCCCGGGTTCAAGCAATTTTCCTGCCTCAGCCTCCCAAGTAGCTGGGACAACAGGCACGTGCCATCATGCCCGGCTAATTTTTTGTATTTTTAGTAGACACAGGGTTTCATCATGTTAGGCAGGATGGTCTTGATCCCCTGACCTTATGATCCACTAGCCTCAGCCTCCCAAAGTGCTAGGATTACAAGTGTGAGCCATCGTGCCCAGCCGAAATACTGTATTCTGTGTTCTTATCGCTAACAAAAATAATAGTGTATTTTATAATACTGTATTTAATGATTAAAAGACTAGAGGAAGCACTCTGGAGAGGGGCTTCAAGGAATTGGAGGGATAGATTGATAAATGAGGGTAACTAACATCTTTATAAAATGATGAGATGAAAAGAGACTTCTTGTTCTAATGAGAACTGTTGCCTATAGAGAAGCTCAGCTGGGGAGATTCTATCTTGCCGAGCATCCACAACAGGTGTGAACTGCTGCTAACAACCCAAGTTGCCACTGTAAGCAAGCGGCTACACTATAGCACCAACCTGACCCTAATAAAAATTCATGAACATAGCTCATAGCTCAAATCAGTACTATAAGACAAGAAAGCATCTTGTTCTTTTTGTTTCCAAAGAAGCTTTTTGGCAGCTTATATGGAGTAGAAAAAATAACAAAAGCAAACAATGTAATTTAACATGTTCTGATATTTAGTAGCAATATAAAATTTTAGTAGAGCTTCATAAGTACATGCTGAAGAATCTTGCCTCACTTGAACAATAATTTTAATCACTTTTTATTATACTAGGGGATTTCTATGTGGGCTGTCATTCTTCATAATATCATTTTCGTATTGTTTACTTAAGAATCCGTATACTGAGTGAGGCTTGTGAAACTATGTTACAAAGCAATCTAATTATTTCCAAAATTGGGTACACACGCACTTACTGCAAATGAGTTCTGTCTAACCACCTTCGGTGGAAGATTTGTTATTCAAAACAAGAAAATCTTCAAGGTAGGAATCTTGATAATCACTTGTCCTGTGAAGAATTCCAAGTAGTTTCTTCCCAATAATTGGAACTACAAAGAAATTGTTTCAGATATTTATCAGTGTAACTACAATTAACCAAGAATGTAAAGGGGATAACCAGGACACTACATAAGCTTTATTAAAAAATAAAAATAAAAGACAATTGACATCTACTAATATGGCTAACAAGGTACATCAGTATTAAGAAACTCAACTTCACTTTAAATGTTGAGCAAAAGGCTTGTATTAGATTTTCTATTTGTTGAAGAAAACTTTTGGCCCTATTCCTTAACAATATGGAGCAGCATGAAGCTCAAATTTCCCTAGTATCCAGTGTTTTAGATTTCACAACTATCTTTAACAGAAAGAAGAACTATTGCCACATATTTCCACATAGAATCTGGGGGGACTTAACAGCAGCAGCAGCAACACAAATGTCTCTAACAAGGAAAAATCTGGCTGTGACTTTCTGTACAAAGCAAAAAATATACAGGCGTAACAATTCAGATTTGAAAAGCAATTTTTTTGTTGAGGCAATTTAAGAAACATGTTTATGGGGCACGTTCTTAGCACTCTGGGGTTAACTAAGAGAGGAAGTCTGCCTTAAGCGGTAAGTCTCACATGGGAGCTTAGAGATAGTAGGTGCTCAATAAAACTTTGAAACAAGAATATAAATTAAAAATGATCAATGACAATAAATGTGGGGACCAGGCACAGGTCATGGTTACAGGTTCATGCCTGTAATCTCAGCATTTTGGGAGGCCGAGGCAAGTGGATTGCTTGAGCCCAGGAGTTTGAGACAAGCCTTCACAGTGTGTTGAAATCCTGTCTCAACCGAAACTACGAAAATTAGCCAGTCTCATAACCCAGTCTCAAAATGCATACATAGATTAAAATTTAAAAATAAAATCATTAAAAATAATAAATGTGGGATATCTCTCTGAGATTACAGGGAAGAAAGTAGATGGCCTTTAGTAAAGACAATGATCACTTTTGTTATGCGGAAACTAAGAGGACGCAGGTAAAGGCACACAGGCTTGACAGTTTACTATTCCCTACGAAAGGGCATCCAAAGGCAAGTGCAGGTTGAAACAATATTAGTGAATTCTGTATCATGCAATAGCCTACTCCAAGTAAAGGCTTTATGTTAATTCAGCTCATCCATCAAAATTTACTTCAACTCAATCATTTCATGCATCAACAATATTTTCAGAGTCACTAGTAGAATCAGATAAAAACAAAGCTTAGGAAAGTAATTATTTTATAGCCACTCCTCCTCCATTTTCATGTGTCTGAGAAAAGTCTTATGAATTTGCCTAGATTATTAGTTTTCTAAATTAGCTAAATGTCAAGATGAAGGAGGGAAACCTTGACAAGCAGTGTCAAAGCTTAAATGTATAAGTAAAAACATCTCATGGTTTCTGCAGATGATTGTTCGAGAACCTGCAAAAGAATATAAAGCCTTATGAAGTAGTAATGAATACTCCAAATAAATAATCACTAAGAAATCTTCATAGTTTAGTTGCAGGAATGCCTCGGTATCAGCATTTTAGCTTCTAAGGAGTGAACGTCCTTGAAGGCTTGTCACACATTGAATTCTTCATTTCCTAAGTATTGTTCCAGCTTCCAGGTTCAACACAGTATCCTGAGAAATGTGAAAACTGGAATGTGGAAAAAAGAGTTAATTAATGCATGGTCTACACCTATAAAGACCTGACAACTTAGTAAAGAAATATTCATTCTTCAGAATGAGATACAAATGATAAAGGAATTAGAAAAAAGGAGAAAGTTGAGTGGGACCTTTACAAGTATGTGTATAAAAGTATGAGTATAGTAGTCAAAGATGAGGTGAAAAGAAATTTTACATGGAAGGCATTAAATGGAAAGAAATCCCTGCACAAAGGCACCAAAATAGAAATGATTCATGGGGCCGGGCGTGGTGGCTCACGTCTATAATTCCAGAACTTTGGGAGGCTGAGGCAGGTGGATCACTGAGATCAGGAGTTTGAGATCAGCCTGGCCAACATGGCAAAACCCCATCTCTACTAAAAATTCAAAAAGTTAGCTGGGCATGGTGGCACGTGCCTGTAGTCCCAGCAATTCAGGAGGCTGAGACAGGAGAAGTGCTTGAACCAAGGAGGCGGAGGTTGCAGTGAGCTATGATCATGCCACTGCACTCCAGCCTGGGCAATGAGAGCCAAACTTTGTCTCAAAAAAAAAAAAAAAAGGAAAAGAAAGAAAAGGTTCAAGGAACCTTGGAAATCTCCGTTTTTCAAGTTTGGAGGTAATTAAAAATGGTTATCCTGGAATAGGAAGCCATTATAACAATCACCATTTATTGGTTACATATTTTATCCGGAATGACACTCTGCATTTGACATATGTTACCGTATTTAAGTCTTACCCATGAAATATATCTTATTATCCCTATTTTATGAATGAGGAAATGAAGACTTAGATAAGTAAGCCACTTGCTAAGGCCTGAAGTATATTCAATCTTCAACCCAGACTGGCTGACCATGCTTCTGCTACCACGCTCCCTTTCCTAGGGCAAACATGGGGATTAAAACCACAGTTTGGGGAGTCAAGAGCAATAAAACCAGAAACCTCTTTTGGAAAGGTTAGAAAGGAATAGGATTAACTCAGTATCCATGTCCAGGATAGACCTAAGGGAAAAAAGACTAGAAGCAACAATTACCCTTCAAGGGAGAGGGGAAAGTCCTAGTGAGCCAGGTCAATGGCAGTCCAGATAAGGAGGCTTGAGAGAGCCAGTGTTCACAAAGCACTATTCATTTAGTTAGTTTTCATTCTCCCCCTTCACAGTTTGTATCCCTCTGTCTATTTCACCTACCTTGTGCTCTGCAAAAAAGGAAAAGAATAGACCATTCACTAAGTATTTAATACTGCATATCAGTTATTAAATCTCAGTGTTTGATTTTAGAAATTTAAACTTGAATGTGTTAAATAATTCACTTAGTGTGAAAATACCCAAGCAACAGAGGTATCATTCATACTTGGGTCTGAAGTCCATGCCTCTTGCCATTATTCCTCAGTCTGTGGAGGTGAGTAGAGTTTGTACTGGAAGAACTGGAGTATGGGGTTGAAAGGAAAGAAAGGAAATCATTCCAGTTCCTTACGTCACTTTGTATATCATGTGTGCCTGTTTCCAAGCTATTTTCAAGAATTTAATAATACTTTCAAAGTATAGTCATAGTAGACAATGCTAATTTATCCTTCAAGTTATACAACAGAATTATTGTACATGAACTAAAAAAAAAATTATTATATATAACACCCTCTTAAAAAGATCTTTAAATGCTGGAAAGCTTCTGCGATTCAAATGAGCTTGATGTTATGTTCACAATTTGCTAAGATACTTGAAAATCATTTCAAGGTGAAATAATGAAATGCAGTAACTCTTTAAAGAGGCCCTTGAAATGCCAAACAGAAGATATTAGCACTAACAGAAAAAAAAAATAAGCCTTTTTACAATCATTAGTGAGTTCCAAAGCTACTATGATTTTTCACAAGAGATATAAAAACAAGAGCTGATAGAATTATGCCAATAATGAGTTCATTGGGATTTAAAATTTCAAAGAAATCCAAAATTAACAAGAATTTTAAAATTAACATACACCAAAATAATGTATTCTATTATACCAAAGAGTCTGGCCAGGCATGCTGGCTCACACCTATAATCCCAGCACTTTGGGAGGCCGAGGGTAGATCACTTCAGGCTATGAGTTTCAGACCAGCCTAGCCAACATGGTGAAACCCCATCATTACAAAAAATACAAAAATTAACTAGGTGTGATGCTGGGCACTGAGACAGAGGGAGAATATTCTCCAGGTTATAAAAAGCCTTGCTTAGTAAGAACACCGTCGGCAAAGAGATTATATCAGAAGCCAGGTTACCTGTGTTGTGGGTGTCAGTTTAGGAAATGTATTTTAAAATTTGAACACTTTCCTGGGTAGCTTAAAACATGGACTAACACATTTTCTCAAACATTAATAATAATGGAGAATCAGTTTATAGGAGAAGCAGTGCAAATATGCTCACCCAAATGCCATTAATTTATATGCCTTGAGATCTCATCTGGAAGAGAGATCTAGTGCCTACCTAACTAATGCTCACAGACATTAATGACACAGTTGTAAATAAATCAAGCTTGCCAACATTTAATACTTTTTTGAGATGGCTCTGCTGAGCAATTAAAATCATTCAAAATAATTATTCCATAAATTTTAAGCAACTGGTGATTCAACTGAGCGAATCAGTTGAATGCCAGCTAAAACAGAATGCCAGGCCGTTATCACAAAAATTGGGAGAAACCTAAAATTCGAATGCTCTGAAGGTGTGCCAAGTCAACCACTAGACACGTATTCCTGTTGAACGTATCTTTAGAAAGACACCAATTCTCTCATCACTACTTACTATTCCAATTTAATCAGCCCCATTAATAAAGGGCATGCACAACAGTTTCCAATTCAAAGTATTCGTGAAACGTGAATACAAAGTATTAATATTCTAGTTCAAGTCATTAAGTCGCATGGACCAAGGAGAATATGCACATCGAAAGTGGAAAAGAAACTATTTTTAACAGCAAAAATGAATAGAAAATAATTGGAAGATGAATACAAGAAAAAGCACACTAATATTATCATCTAAGTGAAAAGCTCAAAGAGAAAATGAAAACAAAATCCAGCCACTTTGACCCCAAATAAAACCTTGAGAACAAAAGCACATACCAACTATAAACAAACAACTAATATGCAGAACTGAACACGATTATTAAAAAGTGGAGTTGTATGACCTTCCCTTTTCAGATATTTAGGAAGAGAAAGAGTGAAGGCCAAAATGTCAAACTTAAGTGTGTAAATAAAAACACCATGATTTCTGCAGATACTATGGGAGTGGAATTATAAGTGATTTTTAAAATCTTTACATGTATATATTTTATACACACATTACTTTTATGATCAGAAAATTATAATTTTAAAAGGCATGCTAAATAAATTCAAATAATTATAGGGAAAACAGTCTATATAGAAAATATTCTGCTGTTTTTATCATTGTTTACTGTTGTCCATGGTCCAAGTTTTTCTGATTGAAAAACAGAGCACAAGTAGGACATTCAGAGAATGAGTAAATAAAAGATTGTATCTTTCATTTAGTATTTTACCTTTTTCTCTCTTTTGCTTCTGAGACTCTTAAGGTATCTTGATGTATTTAAACAGAGTCCCCAAAACATCTAGAGCTCATTTCTATTTTTATTAGTTAGAAACTAATAGACAAAAGTTGATTTTTGATATCTAAGATCTTTCCAACTCAAATTTGAGTTTCAGAAGGTATTTAGCCTTTCAGAAATTCTACTTTTAAACTTTTAATAACTTGGTAGTCTGAAAACTTCATGTATTACATGTTGGGCTTCACATAGATTGGGCCATTTCACATTGGTGAGAATTCCATTTATTTTTTCAGTAGCTCACTGTTTCATGTTATGCTTAAGCTTCATGGATAGCTTTTATTGGCTGTGTGTCAGTGACGAATTCCACTTAAATTGATAAATTTTTACTTCACAGTATTAAATGACAAGAAAGGCAATGAATATGAACAATTTTAAGAACTTGGTTAGCTATACTTTTAGGGAAACTGGGAATTGCTAAAATCAAAATATAGTGAAAGGATATTATCTATAAAATAAGGATGTAAAATTATAAAATATGATTTTATCTACCTGGTCAAGGATTTGGCTGGAAGAGTTGAATCTTCTAGGGGGCCAGTTTTGCATTCTTATAAAAATTATGGCCATCACCAGTGACTTTACCCAGAAGGAATGTGGTGATTATCGATTCAGGTTCTTCCTTAAATCAGTTAAAGAAGACAGATGAATTGGACACTGCAAGTCTTGAATTTCCAGGCTGCATCTAAAGATATAATCTACATTTGTCTGAAATAGTACTTTTTAAAATAGTTAATATTTTAAAGGCATGTTCAATAGCCATCTATTCATAATTTGTCCAAGGCCTCAGGGTACTTGGTGTATCCTCAGGTCTGTGCACACACAGACTCATAATACACAAACACTGCTCATGAAATCCTAAGAAATCTGGCCAGGAGAGAAGTCATGGCAACAGGACTATGGGGCAACCCAGATAAATATCCTTTACCTCTTCACAGACCAAAGTCATACCTCCAAACAGAAGCATGGAACTCCATGCCCAGCCTGTGTCATTCCGTCTCTGCCCTATCCTTACCTGTGGTTTGGTTTTGATGTCAGTGTCTCTTGTACAAGTTAATTCAAAGTATGCATATGAACCAACTTCCCCAAGTAAGGGCTGGGATGGAAAAAGTTAGGGTCTGGGATCCTGTCAGGGCCTCCAGTCTCTGGAGCATGGCCCTTCTTTCTTATACTTCTTTATCTGTGGGTTTCAAATTGTGCTCTTAGTTCCTCAGGTTCTGCAAATGATGAAAGTTCCAACCTCTTCAGAATTATTTCTTGCTTTTATGGCATCAGGTGTGATGATAACAACTGTTACAGAAAACTAAGTGTTTACTGACTGCATTATGCTCGTTTCTGTACTAAGCACTTTACAGGCATTCCCTTCTTTAATCCTTGCCCCACTCATGAGGTGAGTCCTTACCATTTTGAAGGTAAGAGAACTGAGGCCCAGGAACATTAAATTGTTTTCTCAGGGACACAAAGCTAGTAAGTGGCAAAGGATGAGAACCCAAGCCATATGCTTCTGGACTCAAATGCTCAGAACTATCCTTCTCTTTAATTTTGGCATAGGTCAGTTTCTATCTCCTCCATTAAATCTGCCCATGCTAGCCCAGGATAATTTTTCTCTCCTGCCAAATTTCTCTATATCTAGTTAGCCAAGAATTTCTTGTGACCTCTCTGTCTTTCCTTTCTCTCCAACTAGATTATAAATGCCTTAATTGTAGGGCTATGCCCTCATTCTCTGTGATGCTCCCCAGAGAGTTCAGTGGTACCTCACATGAATTTGGTATGAGTCTAAGAAATTCTTGATAAATGACAGTGCAGATCTGAAATTCAATTTTCATATATCAACTGCCAAAAACAACATTTGAGATGATATAGTTCAAAGTTTCAGTGGTGACTGTCAAGGAGAGATACAGTTTAGAAATCCAGGTGTGTGACTTTAAGGAAGTTTCTTAAGCTCCTTAAAACTCGGTTGTCTCGCCTATGCAATTGCAGTATTGATCCCTAAAGTGCAGGACTACTGAAAAGGTTAGAGATTCTACACATAACCAAGTGGCCTGTATATAGTAGTATACAGTTGATAAAGATATACCATTACTTAGGTACTCAGAGTAACCCTGGATTCAAGTAGAAAAGTGGTCTTCAAACAATTTTACCTGACCTGAGCTCAAAAATTCCAGAAAAGTACCCAATTTAGGGGGAAGAATGAGAGGGAATGAATAGCAAGGGAATTTAGGGCAACTGGATGGAGCTTCTGGAGGCTGTTCCCCTACTCTGTAACCAGGAAAGTCTGTTCTTATAAGCTTCATAAACAGAAGTATTCTATAAGATTTTACTTTAGAAATAAAGCAACAACAAGAAATAATCCAGTTAGGAAGATAGTTTAAACAATGCTGTTTGATGCCACTCAGAAGGTTATAGACTACCATACTTTCAGGTCAATAAAATGTTGCCCTTCTAGAAGTGGGAGGAATTATGACGGTATAAAGTGAATATGTATTAGTGAGGCAGACTGTTTCTCCTTTAGAGAATACAAGTGATAAAGAATACTTAGCTTTAAAGGAAAATGTTCAGCTACCCCAGATCACTTCTTGAATCCTTTTTCACCTGCCTTCTGAGAAGTCAATATTTACTAAGATCTATTGTCACCTTCACTCTGAAATCTCAATTCTTGCAAATGTTGACTGGCCCACTTCCTTGCCTGTATCCTTCAACACTCCAGGCCTCAGATCTCTACAGGTCTCAATTCCAAGGAGCTTCCCATTTCTTTCTCAATGACTGTGATACATGAATGTCTTTTCATCTTCTAATTATCGGAAGGAAAGAGTTATGCAACCCACCTAAAACTACCTGGATAACACTATGAATTAAGTTAATGGGCACCTATGGAAAGTACAAAATACCTTTCCACCATGAGTCCAAAGGTTGAACTTAATACATTAGTGAGAAATATTCCACGTAGAAAGACATTATCAGCTCAGTTGTTTTCTTAAAAGTGTCCATGCATATTTGTTTTCACTTAATCCAAACTACACTCATGACCATGAAAAAGAACAATAAAAAATTAAATGAAACTTTTTCTTTGTTCTGTTTTTCTACCAACATCCTAGCCATCAAGTTTAATAACTCTAAAAGTGAGTTTTGTTAACAACGTAGCCCAATTGTTCATGATTTAAAAATTTTCCCCTCCCTCTCAATCTGTTCTTTTAATTTTACTTCTCACTAATCTTCAAACGAATACGTTAATAATGTGTATGAAGCTGGTACTCTTCTACTAAGGCTGCATTTTACTTCTTAGTAGAAAATGCAACTTTCCTTAAATATCTCTGCTCAACAGCAACAAAACAAGCAAAAAGCTGCAAAGATGCCAATAATAACACTGACTACTTATTATAGTGTCTGTAATTTTCTTCTAAATTCCTCAATATAGACAATTGGAAGCATATGATAGTGTGCATATGCATAGGTTAACACTAATAGGGCACCTATAGGGTTTCATCAGACCTCAAACTATAGGGTCATTACTGGAAGGCCTTGTTACACACAGATAGCTGTGACCCACCACCAAAATTTCTGATTTAATAGAGCAGCAGCCAGAGATTTTGCATTTCTAGTGAGGGCCTAGGTGACGCTGATACTGCTGTTCCAGGGACCACAGTTTGAGAAACATTGGGGTAAACATTTGAAATCCTCTTATCAAGAGTTCACACATTAGGTATGGGTAGTAGGCATATTAAGAGCCTTATTCAGGAGTCCACACATGGGGGTGGGGAGCAGGAGAAGTAAAGGAGAGGTGCTTATAGCCAAGGCTTTAAATACTGTTACCTAAATTTGCATCAGAGTCTCCGTTAATGAACTACACTAACGCACTTCATGATCTTGGCCTGCATTTTCCCATCTGGAAAATCACGGATAACCTCTTTCACCTACTAGATTGAGGTATTTTGAAGATTACATTACATAATACATGGGATGACAGGTTGTAAATTATAAAGCGTTATTATCATGATAACTTAGAAATTTAGTCAACAAAGAACATCTCATAAGCAGAGCGGGCGTTTCAGATTCACCAACGAAGTGCCAAGGTTACTTTTCCTCAGTAGTCAGATGAAATTAAAGGGGATAATAAAGGCAAACACACTTGTCATGACTTACCTTATCCTTTTATTTTGTTATATAACAAAAAATAGTAGTTTTTTTCCTAGTCATCATTCATTGTCTTTAGCTGCTGTTTAAAGTTTCATAATTCCTACTTTGAAGAAATTTATGAACAGACTTTATGTAAAAAAAAAAAAATAGCTACTTAGCAATGTCTCAAACACTGAACCATGAAGTTTCATCTCATAAAATATCCATAACGGTTTCAATGCATTACAAAGACTGGCTCCTACAATAGGTTCTGATTGCTCATTATATGTCTCTAAGGCATTAAACTTATAACCTTCCCATCATTATGTTACAGAATTCATCCTTTTATAACAGATGTACTTAACATGGGTCCATGTGCTAATATTTAAAAAAAATTTATAACATACTGTATAAGTTTTTGTGAAAGTGGAGTCCTCAGACCAATATAAGTAGTCTTACAGATACACTTGTGCTTAAAAGCAAAATGAAGCATTGCAGACAAAACTTAAAACATAGAGAAATAGAGAAATTTGGAAGGAGAGAAAAATTATTCTGGACTAGGATGGACAGGTTTAATGCAGGAGACAGAAACTGACCTGTGCCAAAATTAAAGAGAAGGATAGTTCTGAGCATTTGCGTCCAGAAGCATACAGCTTGGGTTCTCATCCTTTGCCACTTACTAGCTGTGTGTCCCTGGGAAAACAATTTAATGTTCCTGGGCCAGGTAGTGCCAGACTTATGACCCTCCTTCTCACTAGTTATGGACATGGGACAAGTTGCTTAATTGTTTTAGGTCTTTAGTTGCTATAGCAATAAAATGGGGGTAACAACACCAACCATCCCCAAAGCTCTGAGCCTCATGTGTTTCATAGTCTTCAAATGTTATCTGCTTTTATTATTTATTATTACTGTGGGAACATTCATTAGGAATTCATCCTGACACTGACCTATAGGCAGGAAGGTTTCCTTTGAGAAAAATAATTACAGAAAATACAGTATTGACCTATGTTACTAGTTTCTTATTCTTCAAATCAGTTGAATAAATACTAAAAATGCCTCTTAGCAAATTGTTAAATGAATGAATGTTCATTATATCAAAAACTCTCTCAAGCTTTACAAGTGTGGGAGCTTCTTTTGGTGCAGGTCTTTGTGGGAAAACTGCTGCTTCTGCAGGATTAAATAACAAAAACTGCTAAAAACAATCGGTGTTTCTTGCCTATTATTTAGATTTTCTAGTAAATTACTCGGGATCTTTACAACATAACACCCCGTCAGCTAAAGTCTGACTATTCTTTAGAAATAGAGAATATTGCAAGTATTCGATGATTTAGTAATTAAAGGAGGGAGAGTAATTTATCTTGCTTTAAGAAAGAATCAAGTTTATTGTCTTTCTTTGACTATGGGAGGTAACTTTTGTCTCAGAAGAACTGCTAATATATGACTATCTACCAAACCTGGTCAGTATAGAAATTGAACATGAATTTTTTGGGAAGTAGTTACATATAAATTATAAATATACTTTGTTTGCAACAGTTTCCATCAAGCTTAGGGGAAAAAAATCTTCGCAACCTGTAGAAGAAAACATAGTTTAAAAATGGCTTGCCTCATCTCTGAAATTCATTTTAATCTACTTAAACAATAAAAAAAATGAGATTAAAGAATAGCTTTTGTATATCTATTTGTTCATGTTAGTCTGTTACATAGCATCATTGGTACCTAGTGAATTGATTCCTTTATTAAAGAAATTTATTTCTCAGGGATTACATAATTGGATTTATGTTACTAATTTCACAGTATTCTTTAATAGACAAATGCAGTGAAAATTTTACTAAAAAGAATATTGTCTAATTAACTCACTAAACAGTGTACCAACTTCCCCCAAATGCTGCCAAAATATACGATGTTTGCTTCATTCTCCATGCTAATAAAATTCCTGGGAAGTCACTGAACTATCCCTTCCACAACCAGGGTCATGTTTCTATTCATCATTGGCCCAAATTTAATTGTGTCTTCTCTCCTTCTCTCAGGATTCTTGTAAAAAGCATATATTGAACTGGGAGAAAGCAAACATGCATCTCTTTAACTTACCTCTCAAAGGCAGAACAGAGGCTTGTCTCATTAGCTCAGTCATCTCTTTGGCTCTTTTGCTGTGGCACAGTGAGCATAGTACCTGGATACCTGTGCTCATGAAAACCCAGAAGTAACAGTATACTACCAGTTGTTTGTGTTGATGGAGAGTGTTGCTTTATTTTTACATGTGAATCTAATCTATCATGAATCTAATACTTCATGGTGCCCTACAATGATATTTTCTAAAAAAGTATCTGATTGCTTATTTCTTGGTTTAGGCATCTTAGGAAATTTCCCAGGTTTTCAATATTATAAGAGCTTCATCAATGATTCCTTTTCATTTACAGTAAAAATTTGCATTCATGTCTTTTGTTCCTTTACAAATAAAAAGCATAGTATGGATGTATAAGATATACAGCATAGGTGTTAGGTATAGGCATTATTTTTATAGCATGTAAAAGTATTTACAGCAAAAAATTCAGTCAAATCTATTATTTCTCATTCATCATTTAGGTTTTTGACAGTCAGCAGATTTTTCTGATACAGTTTGAATAATGTAACGCTTAAAACAGCTGCAAGGAAATGTAAAGCCATTTCACTCCATAAACAGAAAACTCCAGACCTTTAAATTTTGTTCTTAAAATGTCTGACAATTAGTGAAATATCTTAGTCAACTTCCTTTTAACTAATAGGAAAGTTTAAGTATGGAAACTTAAAAATATTCAAACTAAGGCACAAACACAGATTTTTACCTGATACTGTGGAAGTCATCAATTTGTCAGATTTCTTGTAGCCTTTTTAGGCTCTGTTGTGTTAGTAATGAAGTATTTTAATAAACAAAATTTAAATACTTGTTATTAACAATTTAAGAAGAAATAATTAGATATTTTGCCCAATTAATGTCATAACGTATCTACCACAACCAGTGTAGATGTTCTTTGTAGATAACTTTCTGTGGTGATTCTATTGACCTGGCATCAGGATATTTTCCTAAAAAGTGCTTTTTATTGGGTTTCCCTGGAGTATAGTTGAATGAGGCCATTTGAATAATGCATTACCAAAGGTCTGGAGGCACTGTGAGCTGAAACTCGAAGTAAGAGAAGCAGGGCTTCAATTTAATATGTACAGGCAAAAACACCCCCAGTGCAGTATATGTCACTGAATTCCTCTCATTGTAAACAAAATGCCTTTTCCTTTTAGGTTACCAGTAACTTCCATTTCTCCGTTTTTGTTATTTTGAAGGACCTTGGGCATAGAAGCAAGGCCCGGGGTAAGTGCAAATTGCTATTGCTATTGCTGTGAGAGTAGTAAAAGTGAAATCACAACCCAGAGTGACACTTTAGGAAAACGTGATAATGATCTGCTTCCAGGTGTGGGGACTGAGTAAGTAAGGGGTTTTACTTACTCAACAATTTCAAACAACATGTGAGAAATTCCTGCCCCTGTGGGGTTGAAAATGGAATGTAAAACTCCTTTCACTATACAATGTCAAAATATTTAGATAAAATATTAAAAAACAATCAAACAATTCTGGAAGCATGAATTGGTGGTATGGAAACCAAGTAGAACAAGTGATTCTTTTCCCTTACCCATGCCATTGGGTACGTTTGTGATTAGAAAGATACAAAGTGGCCATTTTCAGATCACAGTTAATCAAGAAAACTTGAGGCTATTTAAGCCATAAACACACTCAAGAGTGTTGTTAAATTTTTGTTTCCAATATCATGCTAATTTTAAATATTTTTAATTTCTTTATTCCCTAGGGAAAAATCAATAGTTATTTTATAAGACAGGAGCAGACTATGAATATAGATCTGAATCATACCAGGATTTTTTCTTTCTATATCACTGTGGTTTTGATTGTTAAAAAATATTCTTCCTGGTGCTATCAGATCTTCCTCCTAGTGCTATCATGATAACCACTGAAAATAAATATTATTTATTTTCAGAAGAATGCCAATTGATTTTTCCCAGATGAAAACCAAAAAGCTTGCTGCAAGCTACCAAGGTGCTTCTTTCTGTTAGATCACTGTGAACAAGCTTATAATCACATTTTATAGCATATGTCAAACTAGAGCTTTAATAAGAAAACTACTTCTTGATAAGCATAGGAAAAAATCCACAGGTGTTAGGATCATATTCATTAGCTTGTGACGTCACTGAAATTTATTCACAGCCTGTTAAAATTGCAAAAAGTGCTGTCTTGAAAAAGAAACAATAATGTACATTGAAAAATTATTGAATGCTGCCTAGAATTTAGTTACTACTGTTAAAAATGCATTAAGATATCAGATAACTTTCAGGCTGATCAAGGAAAATAGAAAAGAGAAAGGATCATTGACATTTTCTTTTTCTTTTTCTTTTTTTTTTTTTTTTGAGACAGAGTCTTGCTCTGTTGCCCAGGGTGGAGTGCAATGGCATGATCTCAGCTCACTGCAACCTCCACCTCCCAGGTTCAAGCGATTCTCCTGCCTTAGTCTCCCGAGTAGCTGGGATTACAGGCATCAGCCACCATGCCCAGCTAATTTTTGTATTTTTAGTAGAAATGGGGTTTCGCCATATTAGCCAGGCTGGTCTCAAACTCCTGACCTTGTGATCCACCCTCCTTGGCCTCCCAAAGTGCTGGGATTACAGGTGTGAGCCACAGAGCTGGCATCATCAACATTTTCAATCATGAAGGAAGGTGGGTGATGTTAAGGAGGTTAAAAGCCAAGGTATGTAAGAAAGAAAGAGGCATGAATAGATCAGCTATTGTGTAGGAAAACCATTCCCCTCAGAATAGACTATTACACCCAAGTGGATGAATCCATTTTGAATGATACTCCAGATGGTCAATACTCTTGTCATTTGATACTTCAAATGACACGATGACAGGAAAAGACAGACAAGTTGAGTAATCTTGAATACTAAGAAATAAATAGACCTTAAAAGCCAAATAAATTTGAAGACATGTTTTTATCACACGTAAAGAATAAGACAGCATTGGGAGTTATATTCTGTAGTCATTCTGTAAAAGTAGCATCCACACTGGGATCTAATTAGAATCATAACATATCCATCCTGAAGGTTTAATTTAAACATATAGAAAAAAAAATGGTGCTTAAGGCCTACAGTCACAAGTATAGTCTCCCTAGACAGCAGAGGGTGACAGGACGAAAAGTCCTGAAACAATCATTATTCATACTTCACAGTGCTTATGCAACATTTGGAAGCAAGAGTTGCTCACAGATGTTTTTTCTGATTCGTGCACAAAACCTCTGTACCTATAAATGCAGATACATATTTGCACATAACCAGCTCTAGACTCTTTTGTCAACACAACCGTTATATCTTAAGTAGGCACTGTGAAGAAACAAACACACATGCACAGATGAATTCTGGAGCTTTCTCTGAGTCTGTGTTAAAGAAGAACATGTCCCATTACTCATTTCCTTTGATGATGGATGTTCTGACCCCCAAAGAGTTAGGCTTACAATTTGCATTCAACATCTAGTTTCTTCTTATTGAATTAGATTCATAGTGTCTATTTCTATTTGCCAAGTATGAGTACGATAGATGTTAGTACAGATGAACACCATTATATAGAAACCTAATAAGAAAACTGA
Organism: Cebus imitator; assembly: GCF_001604975.1. Taxonomy (NCBI): domain Eukaryota; kingdom Metazoa; phylum Chordata; class Mammalia; order Primates; family Cebidae; genus Cebus; species Cebus imitator. The sequence goes on from NW_016107412.1 coordinate 4,662,190, forward strand.
TGTTTATGAAACAAATCATTTTAGTAAAAATCTTGGCTGTAAAATTCATTTACATAGACTATCTAAAATATTTCTTTAATAAAAATTCCATGTTTCATAAGATTACTACTATGTTATTACCAACTGTTGGCTTTTGGAAATTTTGTAGTTTCAATTAAGTTAAAATATCAAGCAGCATACAAGTCTGAAATATTTAAAAGTTTTAAAAGTTTTTAAACAAAAAATTCTACTTATAATTCTCACATATCAAAATATACTATTGTGGCATTTTTTTTTAATCTTAAAAGAAATATATTTCTTATGAAAGTGAAGTATAATTATAAAATCTGTTTCAGTTAATGGAGCCGTGACTATTGTACTTAAGGCTCTTTTAAGTAAGTGAAAGTTGTGGCAGATTCTATTATGGTTCACTGAGTCTCATTCTTTGAGTCATGTAATTGAATGATCACATAAAGTAAAAACATGGCAGCATCTATCAATCAAAAGAGTCCTATGCTTTCAGAGATCAAGAATCAAATGCCAAGGAAGACTCATCCTAAAAGAGGCCCATTTGCAATTGATGTTACAGTGAATCCAACAAATAAAAAGGTGATTCACTACAATTTCTGGGATTCCAGCTGGCCATGCATTCTTATGTGTTTTAAAATCCAATTTCATTGTTGCATTGTCATTTATATGCTGTACTTCTGAAGGAAAAAAACTAATGCAAAAAGTAGTCCATGAGATCCAGATAAAACTAACTGAAATTCACAATGTACTTATCATTTTGCCAATAGCATTTTTTTAAATGACAAAACCTAATCAAAGTAATTTGTGATTGAAATCAACCACAGGAAAACGTGTCAGAAAGACTTTTCAAACGTAAAACACATACGTTTGCCTAAAGATGCAATGAACCTTACATTGTTGACTTTTGAATTCAGCTCTGTTTGTTATACAGTCATTATATCCTTACTCAGGAAGCAGATTTTTAAAAAATCTTTTTTCCTCTAACTATTGCAGCTGCTTCTACCAAGCAACAAAAGTAGCTAGAGAAATCATATATACACATACATGTAAAATTAGGGAAACAAGCTGCTTTATTGCCCTGATTTAAAATAAGCTCAATCAGTAGAAAAGAAAAATGCTATAATATACAGCTTGATGAGCAGCTGAAGGCAAAAATATACTCAGATGCAGTTTTAGAATTCAGGAGATATCTTACTCAATGATGTTTGAATGAGATGGAGGACATTTCTCCTCTTAATTTTTCTAAACCACTGAGTAAACAAGCGGAATTTATGTGAGGAATATAACCCAAAATAGACAGACATGTAAAAATTTCTTAAATATAATCCTGAGGCTATAAAGAAAGAAAAGGACTTGCTCTTATTTGATTCTAATTTACAAAATTATATCATTTTTAAAATCCTAGTTATGAGAATTTATTGATTAAAAGATAATTTTCAGAATTCAGCAAGAAAATGTAATTTATACAAAACTGATTATTAACAATCACCTTTCATAGGAAAACAAATACATCAGCTATATTTCAGGGCAAAAAATAAAATACAAATTAATAAAATTATAAAGATTAAATCAGTGCGCATTTTAATCAATATCTCAAAGGCCTAGGAAAAAAGACATTGAAAGTAGTTTAAAAATATGAAAACAGCCTTACTCTTGACGGTCGCTGTCCGGGTACAGTTGTAAAGAATAGCCAACTCCCCAAACACTTTTCCTGGGCCCATGGTACACAACTTCACACCTTCTTTTGTAACTTCAACCTTACCATCTATAAAGGAGAAGGGAAAAACATGTTATATAAATTCTTTCTCATGCTTCATTTGTTGCATTTTTAATGTGAACAGGAGTGTTAGGTTCATTTGTAAAAACACAGCTACCAATTAAAACACTGTTGTCGCCAAGAGGCAATGCAAGAAATGAAACAAAATATGTAAGTTAAGAAAAGTACACATTTTCTTAAATTTAACATTGAAAAGATTTGAGATGAGATCCAAGGAAACAACAAGAAAAGACAGAGACAAACAGGCAAACATAGTATTATTCCAAATGTGTTACTAGTAAACCACAGTAATTCCAGTGTTAATGTAATTTTGAATCTGAAAGAAAACTTGAGTTAGTGGTACATTTTCTACAGCATACTTCATACTTGAAAATTCTCCCTTGAAGAGGGGAATTACTTGCCCCTTCGACATTTTTAAATTCTTCTTGTGGTATCTTTTTATTTAAAACATCTTGTGTGACCTGGGCATGACTTTTATCTTCTTCCCAGCTCTGCAACGTTGACTATAGGAAAAAATAAACTACAAGGGTTGTGGGAAGATAAAGAGGTGTTACAACAGTTTATGTTTGACAAAGCACTTGGAAAATGAAATGCTAAAGGAAGAAAAAGGCTAAGGAAACACTATATACTGGGTATACATTGTTATCTGCAAGTACAAAAAATGCTATTCATGAGAGAAATGAAAAAAATACATATTTTTGCAAGTCATACCTATGTAGACTAAGAATTTCATCACATAACACAATCAGGGTAGATATAAAAAGACAACACAGTCCTTTTTTTTTTTTTTTTTTGAGACAAAGTCTCACTCTTGTCCCCCAGGCTGGAGTACAGTGGCACGGTCTCGGCTCACTGCAACCTCTGCCTCCTGGTGTTCAAGCAATTCTTGTGTCTCAGTCTCCAGAATAGCTGGGATTAGAGGTGCCCATCACTAGGCCTGGCTAATTTTTGTATTTTCAGTAGAGATGGGGTTTCGCCATTTTAGCCAGGCTGGTCTCAAACTCCTGACCTCAGGAGATCCACCCACCTCGCCCTCCCAAAGTGCTGGGATTACAGGCGTGAGCCACCGTGCCCAGCCCACAGCCCATTCTTGACTGACTTCTCCCCTTCTATTTTTCTCTGTTACCGACCCACAGCCTATGGAAGAAAAGCTTAATGCCTGGCAAGAGAGCTAGCTTGTTTGAAAGGAACTAATGCTCCTCCAGTGTTTGCCAAACTTCAGGCCTTTATACTTTGATTCCATAATTTTTCCTTTATTTGTTGTGCTACCTGTAATATTTAACATTTCATAGTATTGACATTAAATTAACTCCTTTCCTTTCAAAATCAACCTGGTTTAATCTAGGCAATAATCTTTGTAACGACTCAGGTTTGATGTGCTGATTATTTTCAAATTTCTATGGAGATAAAATCATACATATATATTTTTAATTTTAAGTTTAATCCATATACTAGCAGTACATGATCCGCCCTTCAGAGGACATTATCCCACACTGAAAAGCATTTCACATGAATGGTATTAAGGAAGAGAGAATTCTGCAGTAATTAGAATAAAGGTCCATTACAAAATCTCATTATTTTTGAATGGTGTATGCATACCCCCTCTGTATGTAAAGAAACTACTCAGTAATGAGCAAATTCAACAATTCAAAAGGTTTCAAAGGACTTTCTTACACAGGTACAGCCAAATATTCTAGCTTTCTCATTCTTCACTTCTTGACTGTAGGAAAGAAAACTCTTCCCCATCAAAATCAGTGCAGTAAATTCATCTTTTCATAAGTTTCAGATAGTTCCCATGGCATTTTCCTTCCTTTTTTTCAGTGGCAAGCCTGTGCCCCTAGAAATTTCATCTACCACTCAAAAATGAGAGACAGGACAGAATATAACACAGAGGTTAAAAAATTTATACATCATCTGAAGATAGAGCAAAAGTTGAGTTCTGGTTGTCTTTTCTGTTCCTTACTGGCCTTGTAACCTTGGGCAAGTTGCTTAACTTCTCTTTGCCTCTGTAAAATGGATACAATAAAAGCACCTAATTCATTGGATGATTGTTAAAATTAAGTGAGATAAAACAGGAAAAATTCTTAAAACAGTGCCCTCACATAGCAAATGCTGAATAAATGCTTGCTTTTATTCCTGGCATTATTTTCTTATCAATTATATGAAGGTATAATGACACTGAAGCACAGTATTCCATCATCTACTACAGAAAATAACCAAAGACCATGTAGGATAATAGGATTTTTTTTTCCCAGTGGAGAAAGAATTTGTTTTCAGATTCTCTCTCTATGATGGGCAGAGGAGAGAACCTTTTAGATCAAATCAATGTAATATCCAAAGAAAAAAATAGAAACTCAAAAAAATCTCACTGATCTACCTGGATTAATGCAATGGCTTTGTACTTTTCTCCATTTGCTTATGCCTGGCCAACATTAGATGTGATGTTTCTTGAGCCATTACACTTTAGTGGTAGAGACTCCAAATAATAAAATTTAACAAGTTTCCAATGCCTTTTAAAATTTTCTTGACCTACAGATCTAGTGTCAATTTTATTAATAGATCTAAAAGTAAAATGAACAATGCCTAAAGAACTTTCATAAATAAATGATTTTGTACAAGTCTGTTTCTCTGACTCTGGGTTTGGGAATTAAACATTTTCAGTGGAAAGAAACCTGTGCGCCATGGGAGTAAAACCACTACTAAGAATTCTACTAGACAGTTTTGGAGTTTTAAATTTTTATTTATTTTTATTTTTATTTATTTTTTATTGTATTTGGGCTCTGGGGTACATGTGTACATCCTGCGTCCTGCAGGATTGTTGCATAGATTGTTACATGCCATGGTGGTTTGCTGTCTCTATCCCCCAACCCCCACCTCCCTGCCTTGCCAACATCAGGCATTTCTCCCGGTGTTATCCCTCCCACTCCTCCTCACCCACCCCCTTCCCTCCACCCCCAACTAGCCCTGTGAGTGTTGTTCCCTTCCCTGTGCCCAAGTGTTCTCATTGTTCATCACCTGCTTATGAATGAAAACATGCAGTGTTTGCTTTTCTGTTCTTGTGTCAGTTTGCTGAGAATGATGGTTTCTAGATTGATCCATGTCTCTACAAAGGACATGAACTCATTGTTTTTTATGGCTGCATAGTACTCCATGGTGTATATGTGCCACATATTTTTTGTCCAGTCTATCATCAATAGGCATTTGGGTTGGTTTCAGGTCTTTGCTATTGTAACCAGTGCTGCAAATGACATATGTGTGCATGTGTCTTTAAGATAGAACGATTTATAATCCTTTGGGTATACACCTAGTAATGGGATTGCTGGGTCAAATGGAATTTCTATTTCTAGATCATTGAGGAATTGCCACACTGTCTTCCACAATGCTTGAACTAATTTACACTCCCACCAACAGTGTAAAAGTGTTCCTTTTTCTCCACATCCTCTCCAGCATCTGTTGTCTTCAGATTTTTTAATGATCACCATTCTAACTGGCTTGAGATGATATCTCAGTATGGTTTTGATTTGCATTTCTCTAATGACCAGTGATGATGAGCATTTTTTCATATGTTTGTTGTCTGCATATTTGTCTTCTTTTGAAAAGTGTCTTTTCATATCCTTCACTTACTTTTGAATGGGTTTGTTTGTTTTTTTTTTTTCCTGTAAATCTGCTTTAGTTCTTTGTAGATTCTGGATATTAGCCCTTTGTCTGATGGGTAGATTATAAAAATTTTTTCCTATTTTTTTGGTTGCTGGTTTACTCTAATGATTGTTTCTTTTGCTGTGCAGAAACTCGTAAGTTTAATTACGTCCCATTTGTCTATTTTCACTTTTGTTGCCAGTGCTCTTGGTGTTTGAGTCATGAAGTCCTTGCCTATGCCTATGTCCTGAATGGTTTTGCCTAGATTTTCTTCTAGGGTTTTTATGGTGTTAGGTGTTATGTTTAAATCTTTAATCCATCTGGAGTTAATTTTTGTATAAGGTATAAGGAAGGGGTCTAGTTTCAGCTTCCTGCATATGGCTAGCCAGTTTTCCCAACACCATTTATTAAACAGGGAATCCTTTCCCCATTGCTTGTTTTTGTCCAGTTTGTCAAAGATCAGATGATTGTAGATGTGTGGCGTTTCTTCTGAGGCCTCTGTTCTGTCCCATGGGTCTATATTTCTGTTTTGGTACCAATATCATGCTGTTTTGATTACTGTAGCCTTGTAGGATAGTTTGAAGTCAGGTATTGTGATGCCTCCAGCTTTGTTCTTTTTGCTTAGGATTGTCTTGACTATGCAGGCTCTCTTATGGTTCCATATGAAGTTTAAAGTGTTTTTTTTCCAGTTCTTTGAAGAAGGTCATTGGTAACTTGATGGGGATAGCATTGAATGTATAAATTACTTTTGGCAATATGGCCATTTTCACAATATTGATTCTTCCTAACCATGAGCATGGAATGATTTTCCATCTGTTTGTGTCCTTTCTTATTTCCTTGACCAGTGGTTTGTAGTTATCTTTGAAGAGAACTTTTACCTCCTTTGTTAGTTGTATTCCCAGGTATTTTATTCTCTTTGTAGCAATTGTAAATGGGAGTTCATTCATGATTTGGCTCTCTGTTTGTCTGTTATTGATGTATAGGAATGCTTGTGATTTCTGCACATTGATTTTCTATCCTGAGACTTTGCCGAAGTTGCTTATCAGCATAAGGAGGTTTTGGGCTGAGATGATGGGGTCTTCTAAATATACAATCATGTCGTCTGCAAATAGGGACAATTTGACTTCTTCTTTTCCTAATTGAATGCCCTTTATTTCTTTTTCTTGCCTAATTGCTTTCGCTAGAACTTCCAATACTATATCAAATAGGAGTGGTGAGATAGGGCATCCTCATATAGTGCCAGTTTTTAAAGGGAATGCTTCTCTAATTTTTGCCCATTCAGTATGATATTGGCTGTGGGTTTGTTGTAAATAGCTTTTGTTGTTTTGAGATATAGTTCCTTTGATAGCTAGTTTATTAAAATTTTTAGCATAAAGCGCTGTTGAATTTTGTTGAAGGCCTTCTCTGCATCTATTGAGATAATCATGTGGTTTTTGTGTTTGGTTTTGTTTATGTGGTGAATTATGTTTATAGATTTGCGTATGTTGAACCAGGCTTGCATGCCTGGTATGAAGCCTACTGGATTGTGGTGGATAAGCTTTTTGATGTGCTGTTGGATTCAGTTTGCCAGTATTTTATTGAAGATTTTTGCATCAATGTTCATCATGGATATTGGCCTATAGTTTCCCTCGTTAGTTGTATCTCTGCTAGATTTTGTTATCAGGATGATGTTGGTCTCACAGAAAGAGTTAGGCAGCATTCCCTCTTTTTGTATTGTTTGGAGTAGTTTCAACAGGAATGGCACCAGCTCCTCTTTGTATGTCTGGTAGAATTCTGCTGTGAACCCATCTGGACCTGGACTTTTTTTTTGGTCGGTTAGGCTATTAATTGCTGCCTCAACTTCAGTCCTTGTTATTGGTCTATTCAGGATTTCAACTTCTTCTTGGCTTAGTCTTGGGAGTGTGCAAGTGTCAAGGAATTTATCCATTTCTTCCAGATTTACTGGTTTAAGTGCATAGAGCTATTTGTAGTAATCTCTGATGGTAGTTTGCATTTCTGTGGAATCAGTGGTGACATCCCCTTTATCATTTTTTATTGCATCTATTTGATTCTTCTCTCTTTTCTTTTTTATTAGTCTAGCTAACAGTCTGCCTGTTTTGTTGATCTTTTCAAAAAACCAGCTCCTGGATTTATTGATTTTTTGAAGGGTTCTTTTTGTGTGTGTGTGTGTGTGTGTTTCTATCTCCTTCAGTTCTGCTCCGATCTTAGTTATTTCTTGTCTTCTGCTTGCTGTTGAGTTTTTTTGATCTTGCTCCTCTAGCTCTTTCAATTTTGATGATAGGGTGTCAATTTTAGATCTTTCCTTGTTTCTCATATGGGCATTTATTGCTATAAATTTCCTTCCATACACAGCTTTTAATGTGTCCCATAGGATATGGTATGTTGTGTCTTCATTCTCTTTGGTTTCAAAGAGCATTTTTATTTCTGCCTTCATTTCATTGTTTATCCAGTCAACATTCAAGAGCCAGTTGTTCTGTTTTGATGTGATTGTGTGGTTTTCAGTGCATTTCTTAATCCTGAGTTCCAGTTTGATTGTGCTGTGTTTTGAGAGACTGTTGTTCTGATTTCCATTCTTTTGCATTTGCTGAGGAGTCATTTACTTCCAATTATGTGGTCAATTTTGGAGTAAGTGCAATGTGATGCTGAGAAGAACGTGTATTCTGTGAATTTGGGGTGGAGTACCCTGTAAATGTCTATTAGGTCTGCTTGGTCCAACTCTGCATTCAAGTCTTGGATATCCTTGTTGACTCTGTCTCATTGATCCGTCCAGTATTGTCAGTGGAGTGTTAAAGTCTCCCACTATTATTGTGAAGGAGTCTAAGTCTCTTTGTAGATCTTTTTTTTGTTTTGTTTTGATTGCATTTTAGGTTTTGGGGTACATGTGAAGAACATGCAAGATTGTTGCATAGGTACACACATGCAAGTGTGATTTGCTGCCTTCCTCCCCATTACCTATATCTGGCATTTCTCC
>NW_016107412.1:4672301-4673694 GCF_001604975.1 Cebus imitator
AATTGTGAATGGCAGTTCATTCTTGATTTGGCTCTCTGTTTGTCTGTTATTGGTGTATAGGAATGCTTGTGATTTTTGCACATTGATTTTGTATCCTGAGACTTTGCTGAAGCTGCTTATCAGTTTCAGGAGATTTTGAGCTGAGACGATGGGGTCTTCTAGATATACAATCATGTCATCTGAAAATAGAGACAATTTTACTTCCTCCTTTCCTGTTTGAATACCCTTTATTTTCTTTTTCTTGCCTGATTGCTCTGGCTAGAACTTCCAGTATTATATTGAATAGGAGTGGTGAGAGAGGGCATCCTTGTCTAGTGCCAGATTTCAAAGGGAATGCTTCCAGTTTTTGCCCATTCAGTATGATATTGGCTGTCGGTTTGTCATAAATAGCTTTTACTATTTTGAGATACATTCCGTCAACATCTAGTTTATTGAGGGTTTTTAGCATAAAGGGATGTTGAATTTTGTCAAAGGCCTTCTCTGCATCAATTGAGATAATCATGTGTTTTTTTTTCTTTGGTTATGTTTATGTGGTGAATTACGTTTATAGACTTGTGTATGTTGAACCAGCCTTGCATACCCAGGATGAAGCCTACTTGATCATGGTGGATAAGCTTTTTGATGTGCTGTTGCAATCGGCTTGCCAGTATTTTATTGAAGATTTTTGCATCTATGTTCATCATGGATATTGGCCTGAAGTTTTCTTTTCTTGTTGAGTCTCTGCTGGGTTTTGGAATCAGGATGATATTTGTCTCATAAAATGATTTGGGAAGGATTCCCTCTTTTTGTATTGTTTGGAATAGTTTCAGAAGGAATGGTACCAGCTCCTCTTTGTATGCCTGGTAGAATTCGGCTGTGACCCCGTCTGGACCTGGGCTTTTTTTGGGTGGTAAGCTCTTAATTGCTGCCTCCACTTCAGACCTTGTTATGGGTCTGTTCAGGGTTTCGGCTTCTTCCTGGTTTAGGCTTCGGAGGAAGCAAGTGTCCAGGAATTTATCCATTTCTTCCAGGTTTACTAGTTCATGTGCATAGAGTTGTTTGTAGTAATCTCTGATGATGGCTTGAATTTCTGTGGAATCTGTGATCATATCCCCTTTATCGTTTTATATTGCATCAATTTGCTTATTCTCTCTTCTCTTTTTTATTAATCTGGCTAGTGGTCTATTTTGTTGATCTTTTCAAAAAACCAGCTCCTGGATTTATTGATTTTTTGAAGAGTTTTTTGTGTCTCTAGCTCTTTCAGTTCTTCTCTGATATTAGTTATTTCTTGTCTTCTGCTAGGTTTCGAGTTTTTTTTAACCTTGCTCTAGCTTTTTCCATTTTCACGATAGGGTGTCAATTTTAGATCTCTCCTTGCTTCTCATGTGGGCACTTATTGCTATATATTTTCCTC
>NW_016107412.1:4675184-4760179 GCF_001604975.1 Cebus imitator
TTCTGCTTGGTCAATTCGGCTGTTGAAAATTGTGCATGCTTCGCAAAGTTCTTGTGTTTTTCAGCTCCATCAATTCACTTATATTCCTCTCTAAGTTGTCCATTCTCGTTAGCATTTCATCAAATCTTTTTTCAAGGTTCTTAGTTTCTTTGCATTGGGTTAGAAGGTGTTCTTTTAGCTCACAGAAGTTTCTTACTAACCACCTTCTGAAGCCTGATTCTGTCATTTCATCACACTCATTCTCCGTCTAGCCTTGTTCCCTTGCTGGTGAGGAGTTGTGATCCCTTGTAGGAGGAGGGGTGTTCTGGTTTCGGGTGTTTTCATCCTTTTTGTGCTGGTTTCTGCCCATCTTTGTGGATTTATCCACCTGTCGTCTTTGTAGTTGGTGACTTTCAGATTGGGTCTCTGAGTGGATGTTCTGTTTGTCGATGAAGTTATTTCTGTTTCTTAGTTTTCCTTCTAACAGTCTGGCCCCTCTGTTGTAGGACTGCTGAGGTCCACTCCAGGCCCTGCTTGCTTGGGGATCACCTGCAGCAGCTGCAGAACAATAAGGGTTGCTGCCAGTTTCTTCTTCTGCTATCTTTGTCCCAGAAGGATACCTGCCAAATGGCAGTCTGATCTCTCCTTTATGAGGTGACTCTTTGGATATACGGGGGTCAGGGAGCTGCCTGAGGAGGCAGCCTGTCCTTTATAGGAGCTCAAGTGCTGAGCTGTGAGCTCCGTTGTTCATTCTGAGTTGCTGGGCAGGTACATTTAGGTCTGCTGCAGCAGAACTCATAAACCTCCTTTTGTTCCCAGGTGCTCTGTCCCAGGGAGTTAGGGCTTTGTTTATGAGTTTCCATTGTGCTGCTGCCTTTTTTTTATCAGAGCTGCTCTGCCCAGCAAGGTGGCAGCCTACTCACTGTCTGCCTGCAAAGGCTTTGCTGAGCTGCTGTGGGCTCTGCCCAGCTGCCGTGTGAACTTCCCTACAGTCTTGTTTATATGGGTGTAGTTAGAACTGCCTCGGCAATGGTGGCCCACCTCTGTATTGGCGGACTCTCTCTGTAATGGCAGGTTGCCTTGGCAACAGTAGGTTGCCTTGGCAATGGCAGGCTGCCTCAGTGATGGTGGACTACCTCCATAGTGGTGGAGTGTCTAGGTAATGGCGGATGCCCCTCCCCCACAGAGTTGGACCATCCCAGGTTCAGCTGCGCTTGCTGTGAAACTCTCAATCCAGAGTTTCTGACTGCTGTTCTTTTGTGGGGGTGGGACAAGCCGAGCCTGATCACCTGGCTCCCTTCCTCAGAGCCTTTTTTTTTAGTTGAACAGTCAACTCTCTCCCAGGTGTTCTAGTCACCTGTTGAAAAGGCACTGGAATCTGTGTGATTTCCCGTGGGGCAACTCACTGTGCTGGCTTAAACAGCAGCACTGAGATTCATGGTGCTTTTTTTTTTTGCCCAGGCATCTCCTGGCCTGGCTCCCTATTCAGTCCCCTTTTTAATCAGATGAATGAGAGACTTCCTGGGGCTCCATTCACCAGCTAAAAGGGCACCCGGACCAGTGTATTTTGTATGGAGAACCACTGTGCTAGGGCGTGGGCAAAGCAGCCACGCTGACCAAAACAGCCATGCTGGCTACCCGTGGGGCTCCTCCGCCTGGGAATCTCCTGGTCTGTGGGCAATAAAAATGTGGCGTCCACTCACCCTCTGCGCTTTCACTGGGAGCTACAATCCTGAGCTGTTCCTAAATGGCCATCTTGGATCTATCACCCTCTTTGTGGATCTTTAAGAATTTACTTTATGTATCTGGGTACTCTTGCATTGGTTGCATAAATGTTTAGGATGGTTAGCTTTCTTGTTGCATTGATACTTTTACCATTATATAATGCCCTTGTGTCTTTTGATCTTTGTTGGTTTAAAGTCTGTTTTATCAGAGACTAGGATTGCTATCCCTGATTTTTTTTTGCTCTCCATTTACTTGGTAAATCTTCTTCCATCCCTTTATTTTGAGTCTGTGTGAGTCTTTGCTTGTGAGATGGGTCTCCTGAATACAGCACACCAATGGGTCTTGACTTTGTATCCAGTTTGCGTGTCTTTTGATTGGGGCATTTAGGCCATTTACCTTAAACATTAATATTGTTACATTTGAATTTGATCCTGCCATTTTGTTACTTTCTGGTTGTTTTGCCTGTTAATTGATGTGGCTCCTTGGTTGCATTGTTATTCTTTGGCATTTGGTGCATTTTTGCAGTGGCTGGTACTGGTTATTCCTTTCCCTGTTTAGTATTTCCTTCAGTAGCTCCTGTAAGGCAGGTCCTGTAGCGACAAAATCTCTCAGTAATTGTCCATAAAGGATTTTATTTCTCTTTCAATGATGAAGCTTAGTTTGGTTGGATATGAAATTCCGGGTCAAAAGTTCTCTTCTTTAAAGATGTTGAATATTGGCTCCCACTCCCTTCTAGTTTGTTGGGTTTCTGCCAAGAGATTTGCTGTGAGTCTGATGGTCTTTCCTTTGTGGGTGATTTGACCTTTCCCTCTGGCTGCCCTTAGGATTTTTTCCTTCATTTCAACCCTGGTGAGTCTGACACTTATGTGCCTTAGGGTTGCTCTTCTTGAGGAATATCTTTGTGGGGTCTCTATATTTCCTGGATTTGAATGTTGGCCTGCCTTGTTATGTTGGGAAAGTTCTCTTGGATAATATCTTGAAGAGTGTTTTCCAACTTGGATTCATTCTCCCTGTCACATTCAGCTATGCCAATCATGAGTAGATTAGGTTTTTTCACATAATCCCATAGTTCTTGGAGGCTTTGTTCATTTCTTTTCACTTTTATTTCATTGATTTGATCTTCTATCTCTGATGTCCTTTCTTCTGCTTGTTAGATTAGGCTGTTGAAATTTGTGTATGCCTTGCGAAGTTCTTGTGCTGTGTTTTTCACCTCCATCAAGTCATTTGTGTTCTTCCCTAAGCTGGTTATTCTAGTTAGCATTTCGTCCAACCTTTTTTTCAAGGTTCTTAGTTTCTTTGCATTGGGTTAGAACATGGTCTTTTAACTCAGAGAAGTTTATTACCCACCTCCTGAAGCCTGCTTCTGTCAATTCATCAGCTTCATTCTCTTTTTTTGTTCCCTTGTTGGTGAGGAGTTGTGATTCCTGGGAGGAGAAGAGGTGTTCTGTTCTTTGGTGGTTTCATCCTTTTTGTGCTGTTTTTTTCCCCATCTTTGTGGATTTATCTCCTTTTAATCTTTGAAGTTGGTGGCAACTTTCAGGAGGAGTCTCGAGTGGACTTTTTTTCTATTGATGTTGGAACTGTATCTTTTTTGCCTGTAGAGGGCGCTGCTGGGCTCTCTCAGGTTCAGTCAGGTTGCTAGGTGGGCAGTCCTTCCCTCCAGATTGTTTGCAGGTGAGATTGGCCCCACCTTCCCAATGGCCTCTCTCCCAGAGTTCAATCTTCCTGGTTGGGGTCAAGCTGGTGTATTTGCTGCTAAGCTCTCAAGCAAGGGCTTCAGTCTGAGTTCTGTGGAGGTGAGGCCTGCCAGGCCTTATGGTCTGTTTCCCTGCTTTCAACTCTGCCTCCCTCTGTGGGAGGGTCTATCCTGCAGGCATTAGTCCAAACTCCTGCCCAGGTCTCTTCGACAACTTGCTGAGCCCTGCTGTAGCCGCTGCTCAGATTTCCATTGACTACCCATGACACCCCACCGTCTGGCAGGGCCCCCATGGACCATGGGTCGCAGGAAGGATGAGGTAAGCACAGGATCTGAAATGGAGCACCGAGGGGGTTAAGTCCCCCGACCTTCCAAGCCAACTGTAAGTTTCAGGTGAGGACAGGCCTCCCTGGTCTTGATTTGTGCCCCCTGGGTGGCTCTCACCTTGTGGTTTCTTCCCTGGGCCCAATTCCAGTGCCCTATCAGTCCCACAAAAAATAATCCGGCACCTCCTTTGGAACTGTGAAGTCCTCCAGCCCTCTGAGTCTCATTTGCTGGGAGCTGCATTCAGGCACTGGCTTCTCTTGGCCATCTTGGCACCCCCCATCCTATTTTTATTTATTTATTTATAGACTTGAAATGGAGTCTCACTCTGACCCCCAGGCTGGAGTGCACTGGTGCGATCTTGGCTCATTGCAACCTCCGCTCCCTGGGTTCAAACGATTCTCCTGCCTCAGCCTCCTGAGTAACTGGGATTACAGGTGCCTGCTATTGCACCCAGCTAATTTTTATATTTTTTAGAGACAGGGTTTCGCCATCTTGCCCCAGCTGGTGTTGAACTGCTGACCTTTTGATCCACCTGCCTTGGCCTCCCAAAATGCTGGGATTACAAGTGTGAGCCACCGCTCCTAGGTTTAAATGTGGAGGAACATCAGGACTATTGTTTTAGCTCAGTGGTTTCTTAAAGGAAATCTATGGACCCATTACATCAGAACTAATTTATAAAGCTCAGATATTCCCCCCCATAGGAAAGAGTCAATGTCCTTTCACTGCCACGACTGCCATACTCAGTTGTACTGCCACTTCTTTCCTGAAAAACATGCTCATATCACATGGACAATTAATTTTCTAACTAATGATTCCTATTCTTATATAACGTTACAGCCAGAATTGTATAAGTCTCCAAAGTGAGCTTGTGCACAAATTTTAAACTTTAGAGACTTATACAAACTTATTTTCTTATAAAACTTATTTTCTTGATCTTACCTTATATTTGCCTAATTTCCTCTTGTTTAACTTATAAGGTAGGTATAAATTATACATATATGTATATAAATTATTCATATACATGAATAATCAGTGCTGGTAACAAAAGGCTTTATTTCACATTAATTGGAATAGCTAAAAAATCACTTAGCCGGATTGTATTTGAGAAATACAATCTTGACATAAAACATCTTTTCCAGGCTAAGTTAAACACTGGAAATTCAATATACTCACAATAGTCAAAAAAGTAAGGGATGTGATGTCATACAACAGATGACAATGATCCAAAAAGTACTGCATTTTTAAAGTGAACAGAAAGACATAAATGATAAGTGAAACGCAGTGTCTGTACTTTGTTACCTGAGTCATAATTTGATATTCTTTCTCAAACCTGTTATGTGAATGGGGAATGGCTAATTCAGGGAGGCAGGGCTGACTGGGTGCTAAAAAGTTAGGTACACACTTGGCATTAATGAGGGCTCCTACAGAGACATTTAGAAGTATTCCAATTTTCCAAGAGTCTAGAAAAGTGAGTTATTGGTTTGACATGTAAAACTGGTTAAGCTAATTTACTAGGCCACTTACCAGTCTTGGAGCAAAATTACAAGTGATTACACATTTACAAATGATTTCCAAGTACAAATGTGTGGTTCACTTAAGAAAGCTAAGAATAATAAAAGCTTACTGCATACACCCAGTGACCCCTAATCCCACCTAATCAAATTCCTTTCATCCTTTAAAGTATTAAGGTAGTTATGAGGCAATTCCTTTAGTTTTATACTCCCTTAAGGAGTTGTGTTTTTTTCTTTTTCATTCTGTGACTACCTCTGAGATGTGTTTTACACTGACTCCATTTTCATAGTAAGTAGGTGAACTTATATGTCATTATTTAGGTGGGGAAGAAGGTAAAACAAATAGGGAAAAAGTCAGGTAGGCTGAATATACAGCATGCTTTTGCCAGAGACATACCAAATTTAGAAACATCTCAGTTTGGAGGTTTTTATATATTATAGTATGCTGCTAACTTTAGAAATGCATTTTAATGAGTTTACTGCTGAGCATCATTGATTACCGTGATATCTATTTTTTTTAAAAAAAACAGAAGAGATTCATTAGCATTTATTCATGATTGTTTTAATACTTAGTTTAGTTTCAGTTTTTAATATGTTAGATTTCAAATCAAAGATTTCTAAAGAGTACTAGAAAATTGTTTTCTGAACACCTTACTAAGTTCTGTTTCTATTAATCTATCTAAGCCCAACAGTTACTAGAGGCTATTAGATCTATTACAAAGGGAACAAATGATAATCTAAAATGTGGTACTTTATATATTCTGCTTCTGTGCATTATTTATCTTTACTTTTACAAATATATTACTATATTAATATAATTGTCATTGTGTCCTCTTGCCACCATATTCATCAGGAAGAAATATAAAGGAACATTCATATCATTTTAATTGGAACTTTACTAAATTGCTAAAGTTGTTTGTATGAGAGAAGATTTGAAACAATTGGCTAGAATGAGGTTTAAAGAGTTATTTATAGTTTTATTTAGCTCTTTTATCACTCCTGGCATTGTCATGAATAATTGAAAGATGTATCATGGTAAATTGAACGCACTTTTAAATTTTACTTCAGGTAACATATGCCCATTTATGCTCTAGAATGAGCTGAGTCATAAGTCCTGAAACTCATCATTTTGGGAAGCAATCAATCTTCTGGTTTTTGGCACCACTATATACATACCAACCTTGGAAGATGCTAAGCATTAAGGGATCAATTATAGCACATCCACACCTTTGTTTATCTTTTTATAAGGCCCGATAAATAATGGAAGAATCTGAGTTTCCAGGGCAACTCACAACCTCCCGGGTTTGTTTATCCTTATGAGTTTTTCACTAACCTGTGGTTTTGTGCCATAAGGACTTTCATGATAAGTAGAATCAGCTTAGAGATTTATTACTGGCAGGCAGAAATAGAATGGCTGGCAATAACCTAATTATAATCACTGTGCTTAGTTCCAGCAATCTTGGTTGGAACATTCAGGACAACTTGATTGACTATTAAAGGAAATCAGGTGTTATAACAAAGGTCCTGTCTAGACAAGAACTCTTATCTCCTTCCTTCTCTAATCTGTTTGACTATACCTTTATGATTTTGTAGGTTGGAGTCTGTGGCTTTTACAATACATATTCTCTCATAAGGGCTTCTGCAGTTGCTAGATTCAAAAGGAACTTTCAGCATTCTGGTAGTGGAGCTGTGCTGTCACCAGAGAGGATGTATTTTCCTCTGGGAGATGGGGTTCATCTGTGGATCTGTTTTCTTAGTAGATTGGGGATACTATTAGACTTGTCTTGCAGGGTCATTTTAGATGGGGGGTGCTGTCACCCAGGTAAAAAAGTAGAAATTGATGAGGCTGCTAGGGGCTACCTAGGGGGAAAAGCCATCCTATTCCCAGGGACAGACTGTAAACTTGGATATCTCCCCTAAACCTGTACTTCTTATTTGTCATTTATATATGTCTTTCTTAAGCACTATAGAAAGGAAAGAGATGACCTCATTGTGGGATGCAATTTTGTTCTTGAATTAAAGAATGGCAGTGTGCCATTGCCTTATCAGTTATCAGTTTAAGATTGCTTTCAAATCTGAATAGATATAGTCTCTCTGGATCTAAACTCTTGCCCCCTGAATGATGTGTTAACCCTTCACAGTATTAATCGGGATGTTTGAAAATCATTCTTTGGTCATTGTATAAAGCCTATGAGAAACTGCCCTATTTTAGTTTGTTTTACTCCCAGTTGACAATGTATCTTGCTTAGTAGGTCTCATTACACATGTATATGTATTAGGGCTTTTTTTCCTAAACTTTTTGTATTCATAGTTTCTATGACTATCATGTTCTTAGAATATTTTAGTTAGAACCAAGCTTCTCATTCAAAGAAGTCACTTTTCTTTGATATCATCATAGCAATAATTCTTACAGGGTGCTCAAAAGTACTAGTTATCCAGATGGAATAAAACAATGTGAGATGAAAAAGGTTCATTGAAGTTGAAGCTACATCAGTGAAGACCTTTGCTTTTCCTTCAATTAGGCAAATCTGATTTCCTTTCTGGTCATAATTGCTATAAATACACTTGACACAATTTTCCATTATACTAAATTATGACAGATTATAATATGTATTGCATATGAACTGAAGCCATTATAGTTATTCTTGGTTGTGAATCAAAAACGTAAGTAAGGTATCCAAAACTGAAAATTTCATTTATGCAAAAAAAGTCTCAACATACTGATCAAGGCATCTCAACTTCAGAATGGTTTCCAATTCTGAAGTCATAGGGCATACAAACCTATTCACAAAAAAAAACCTGTATGAGGAAACAGACTGAAATTTAAGGAATCTGAATATTTAGATGTAGAGAATCATCTGAACCATCAGAATGAAAGTCTGGAATGAGCAACTTCTACTGCAGCAATTCTGTCCTTGGAGATACTTAAGGAAAATAAAACATACTAAACCTATTATAGATGGGTCGACTATTTATCTGGCAATAAATAGGATTCTGAAAGGAATTCACAACATTCTACCCCAGCATCATGATTCCATAATCTTTCTGTGCATTACGTTTTGAAATCTTAGAGCTTAAAATACACGGAAAGCACTAGGTACCTATTTGTGGACTGATTTCAATTTCCAGTAATGAGAAAAGCTAAAGACAGGCCATAGATCCAGTGTGCACCCATAGAAAAAGAAAGGAAAATAGACTAATCATCCCCCAAATAAATGAGAGCTGAACATATAATTTAATTGTCTTAATTAAGTCAAGTATGTTAAGCTTAATTCCAGCACTGTGTAATACATTCTTGCTCTATTTTTTTCTATAATACATTAGCACCTTCAATTAGCCTAAAGAATGAATGGCTATTTCTGTAATTGCTTAGAGGCAGGCAAATGACAGGTGTTCACTACAAACACTATCAGATTTGTGGGCAGTCTTCATGTAATTTTTGTTTTTGTTATGTTTTAATATTAAGCTTAGGTGAGTTTGTGATATAATGCAATGGATCTCAGCTCAGGACAGTTTTACCCCCAGGGATACATTTGATAATATCTGGAAACATTCCTGGTTGTCACAACTAGGGGGTGAGGGTCCTCTGGCATTTAGTGGTTAGAGGCTAGGGCTGCAGTTATAATGCACAAGATAATGCCCCTACAAGAAAGAACTATTCAGCCCAGAATGTCAGTAGTGCCAGAGTTGAGAAACACTGATGTAAACAAAATCAATGAACATACAAAATACTCTATATTTGAAGGGAAAACTTTGTATTCCACTAGTTATCATATTAACTTCCACCACATGTAAATTACAGCCTAAATAAAAGGGTAGCATCAGGTTGCATATTTAAGTAAATCATGTTGCCAGCAGATTCAATAAAGCCACAAAGCTACATTACTGAATAATTTCCACCAGCAGATGTCACCTGAAATAGAAGTAATTACAGGAATTTCTAAGCTTATAAAGATACTCTACTGATGTTAGAATAGCATCTTTTCTCCACACGTACTTAAGAATTTCAGATCCTCCACCATTGATTGGCTGTGGGAACTAAGATAATTTATTTAACTCTCTGTGTCTGGATTACCTCACTACAGATTTGAGATAATATCTTATTTCCTAGGGTTATGATCATTGAATTAGATAACACATGTAGCAAGACAAAGCATATATAAGGTTGAGTAGTTTTTAAAGAGAAAATTTTCTTTCTTTAAAAAAATAAAATACATTAAGAAGCAGTTTTAAGTGGGGATAAGCAGGCCTCTAAGTCATGGCTTATAAAATTTAGAAGGGAAAAAGAGCAGAGTGATAAATGCACAGGCACAGTAAAGAGGCTAGAGGTTACAGAGAAAGAGGTCAGTGGGAAAGTCTCATATTTCAGAGACTGAAAGACTTTTGGTAAAAAGGATGTCTAATGTATAATATTCAGTTATTTGTTGCCAGAGTGAATGTCCTACCCTTCTCTCCAAATTATTAGTACAGTCTGTTTCATACTAATTTCTTGTGTGAGGGGTTTGGGGGAAGATGAAAGCTTGAGAGAAGATCTATTACTAGGTATGTCAAAGAATAGAGAGATCAGGTTATGAAGAAGGAGTAATGAGAAAAGTTAAAAGGCAGGAGATTTGAAGTAATTGTGTAAATTATGTTAATATGAGAAACTAAGGATTCAGGAATTTGCATATATTTTAGGGTCATTTCACAAGATGAATACTAAATCCAATTTGATCTAAATTTCAAGGCATTAGAAAGTAAATAGTTATACTTCAGTATACCTGGGGATTGGTTCCATGACCCGTATACATAACAAAGTCCACAAATACTCCACTATCCCAGTCAATTCTCCTTATATGTGCGTTTCTGTAGTTTCGATCCATGTTTGGCTGAAAAATATCTACATATATGTGGACCCATGAAGCTCAATCCTGTGTTTTTCAAGGGATAACTGTACTGTCAACAAGGAGATGTTGCTTCAATCAGAGATTATATGTCCTTTTTCTGAGTCCATTTGTTTAGCTCTGTCATGGCTCTTAGGCAGAAAAAGGAAACAAAATCAGAAGTTCTAAACAGATATCCTGGCCTCACTGCTCTTAGAGGCTTTGGACCTTTTGGCACTCAGTTTCTGCAACAATGTAATGGGAATAATAACTACCTGCTTCACAGTATTAATATATAAAATTTATGTGAAAGAGCTTTGTGTGTGATGAAGCTTTTTGTTAGTATTAGCATAAACTAATTGACAGAACAATTGTTTAATACCATGTCTGATTGTAAAAAATAAGAGGGTTAGTAAATACTAATTGATGACTATGTTGGAATGTTAATCAAAATGACCCCTACTCCTATGAACGTGCTTGTGTGAAAGCCTTAGGACTGCAATTTAATTTCATTTCACATAATATCCAGAATAACAGAAACAACAATAATTCAAAGTTATCAACCTCCTACTCCACTTATTAAAAGCATTTCTGGACTATAACTTACTTCACCCAGTGGTATAATACATTTCCTACCATGAGAATTGTTACTTGACAGTTTAAAATGACTGTACTTGATGTGATATATGTATTTTTTTCTTTTTATATGAGGTTAGGATTCTCCAGGGTGTATAACAAGCACTTATTTACCTGCACATTGTTTTAAAGCAGAGAACAAACGAAAATGAAGAATAACAACAAAATACCAAACATCTCCTTAACGACATGAAAAAGAAAGCTTTTGAACTTATTTTCTCAAAAGCAATTGATGGCCTGGGGCAGGTTGGGGGTGAGAAAACTTGCTTTGAAAGTCACGACCCATACAGAGAATGATGACCTTTGTCCTCAGCGCCATTGAGGTCTGAGGAAGAGTCAAACATATATTTTATAAAGAAAAACTGAGGGTAAAGAAAACTGCCGAACAACCTTCTACTTGGCAGTCAAGGAAAATGGTAGACTAAGGCAATGCATAAGAAGAGCTTTATCAACTGATGACTGAATAAACAAAATATAGAATAGTATTCAGCCATAATAAAGAATGACTTCCTGATACATGCTACAATGTGAATGAAACTTAAAAACATGCTAAGTGAAAGAAGTCAGTCACAAGAACCACATTACATAATTCTATTCATTTTTTTGTATTTTTTATTTTATTTCAATTGTTTTTGATGAACAAATGGTTTTTGGTTACATGGATAAGCTCTTTAGCGGTGATTTCTGAGATTTTGGTGCACTCATCACCTGAGCAGTATACACTGCATCCAGTGTGTAGTCTCTTATTCCTTACCCTCTTCTATCCTTCCCCCTGAGTTTCCAAAGTCTGTTATATCATTATTATGTCTTTGTGTCCTCATAGCTTAGCTCCCACTTATAAGTGAGAATATACCGTATTTGGTTTTCCATTCCTGAGTTACTTCACTTAAAATAAATGGTCTCCAACTCCATTCAGGTTGGTGCAAATGCCATTATTTCATTTTGTTTTATGGCTGAGTAGTATCCCATGGTGTATATATGCTACATTTTCTTTATCCACTCAGCTGATGAACATTTAGGCTGGTTCCATATTTTTGCAAATGTAAATTGTGCTGCTATAAATGTGTGTGCAAGTATCTTTTTCATATAATGACTTCTTTTCTTCAGTAGTGAGAATGCTGGATTGAATGGTAGATCTACTTTCAGTTCTTTAAGGACTCTCCATACTGTTCTCCATAGGGGTTGTAGTCATTTACATTCCCAACAGCAGTGTGAAAGTGTTGCCTTTTCACCACATCCATGTCAACATTTAATATTTTGTGACTGTTTTATTGTGGCCATTCTTATAGGAGTAAGGTGGTATCTCACTGTGGTTTAATTTTCACTTTCCTAATTATTATTTTATTTTTTTAAATTGCATTTTAGGTTTGGGGGTACATGTGAAGAACATGCAAGATTGTTGCATAGGTACACACATGGCAGTGTGATTTGCTGCCTTCCTCCCCATCACCTATATCTGGCATTTCTCCCCATGCTATCTCTCCCCGACTCCCCACCCCCTGCTGTCCCTCCCCTATTTCCCCCCAACAGACCCCAGTGTGTGATGCTCCCCTCCCTGTGTCCATGATTGTTCAACACCCACCTATGAGGGAGAACATGTGGTGCTTGATTTTCTGTTCTTGTGTCAGTTTGCTGAGAATGATGGTTTCCAGGTTCATCCATGTTCCTACAAAGGACACGAACTCATCGTTTTTGATGGCTGCATAATATTCCATGGTGTATGTGTGCCACATTTTCCCTGTCCAGTTTATCATCGATGGGCATTTGGGTTGGTTCCAGGTCTTTGCTATTGTAAACAGTGCTGCAATGAACATTCATGTGCATATGTCCTTATAATAGAATGATTTATAATCCTTTGGATATATACCCAGTAATGGGATTGCTGGGTCAAATGGAATTTCTATTTCTAGGTCCTTGAGGAATTGCCACACTGTCTTCCACAATGCTTG
Source organism: Cebus imitator (assembly GCF_001604975.1). NCBI lineage: Eukaryota > Metazoa > Chordata > Mammalia > Primates > Cebidae > Cebus > Cebus imitator. Next base: position 4,687,870 of record NW_016107412.1, read on the forward strand.
AACTAATTTACACTCCCACCAACAGTAGTGATGTTGAGCATTTTATCATGTTTGTTGGCTGTGTGTACATTTTCTCTTGAGAATTGTTTATTCATGTCCTTAGCTAAGTTTTTGATAGGATTTTTTTTTTCAATTGCTGATTTGAGTTTCTTGTGGGTTCTGAATATTAGTCCTTTGTCAGAAGCATAGTTTCTGAATATTTTTCCCCCACCCTGTGGGTTGTCTAAACACTATTATTTCTTTTGCTGTCCAGAAGCTTTTTAGTTTAATTAGGTCTCATCTATTTATTTTTGGTTTTGTTGCATTTGCTTTTAGGTTCTTGGTCATAAATTCTTTGCCTAAGCCAATATCTAGAAGAGATTTTTTCCCCTATGTTATCTTCTAGAATGTTTATGGTTTCAGATCTTAGATGTAAATCTCTGACTTATCTTGAGTTAATTTTTGTTTAAGGTGAGAGATGAGGATCCACTTTCATCATTTTACATGTGGCTTGACAATTATTCTAGCACCATTTATTGAATAGTGTGTTGATATGGTTTGGCCACCCAAATCTCATCTTGAATTGAAGCTCCCATAATTCCCATGTGTTGTGAGAGGAACCTGTGAGAGATAATTAAATCATGAGGCAGTTTCCTCCATACTGTTCTCCTGGTAGTGAATAAGTCTTATGAGATCTGATGGTTGTATAAGGGATTTCCCCTTTCACTTGGCTCTCATTCTCTCTTGTCCACCACCATGTAAGATATGACTTTGCTTCTCCTTCACTTTCACCCTGATCATGAGACCTCCCCAGCCATGTTGAACTGTGAGTCAGTTAAACCTCTTTTCTTTATAAAATACTTAGTCTCAGGTATGTCTTTATTAGCATCATGAGAACAGATTAATATAGTAAACTGGTACCAGGAGTTTGGTGCTGCTGTAAAGATACCCAAAAATGCGGAGGTGACAGGCAGAGGTTGGAACAGCTTGGAGGGCTCAGAAGAAGATAGATAAATGTGGGAAAGTTTGGAACTTCCTGGAAACTTGTTGAATGGCTTTGACCAAAATGCTAATAGTGATATGGACAACAAAGTCCAGGCTGACCTGTTCTCAGATGGAAATGAGGAATGTGTCAGGAAATGGAGTAAAAGTGACTCTTGCTATGTTTTAATAAAGAGACTGGTGGCATTTGTCCCTGTCCTAGAGGTTTGTGGAACTTTGAACTTGAGGGAGATGATTTAGGGTATCTGGTAGAAGAAATTTTGAAGCAGCAAAGCATTCAAGAGGTGACCTGGGTGCTGTTAAATGCATTCAATTTTCAAAGGGAAACAGCAGAAAATTTGCAGCCTGACTATGTGATAGAAAAAAAAAGCCCATTTTCTGAGGAGAAATTCAAGCTGGCTGTAGAAATTTGCATAAGTAATGAGGAGCCAAATATTAATCACCAAGACAACAGGGAAAATGTCTAAGGGCATGTCAGAGACCTTTGAGGTAGCCTCTCCCATCACAGGCCTGGAGGCCCAAAAGGAAAAAACGGTTTCATGGGCTGGGCCCAGGGACCCCCTACTATGTGCAGCCTAGGGACTTGGTGCCCTGTGTCTCAGCTTCTCTAGCCTTGGATAAAGAGACCAAGGTACAGTTTGGGACATGTCTTCAGAGGGTGCAAGCCCCAAGTCTTGGCAGCTTCCATGTGATGTTGGCCCTGTGGGTACACAAAAGTCAAGAATTGAGGTTTGGGAACCTCCACCTAGATTTCAGAGGATATATGGAAATGCCTGGATGTTGAGGCAGAAGTTTGCTGCAGGGGGAGGGCCCTTATGGGAAACCTCTGCTAATGCAGTGCTATAGGGAATGTGGGGTGAATGCCCCCGAACAGAGTCACCACTGGGGCACTGCCTAATGGAGCTGTGAGAAGAGGGCCATTGTATTAGTCCATTTCACACTGCTGATAAAGTCAAACCCAAGACTGGGAAAAAGAAAGAGTTTAATTGGACTTACAGTTTCACATGTCTAGGGAGGCCTCAGAATCATGGCGGGAGGCAAAAGGCCCTTGTTTCATGGTGGCAGCAAGAAAAAATGAGGAAGAAGCAAAAGCAGAAACCCCTGATAAACCCATCAGATCTCATGTGATTTATTATCATAAGAATAGGATGGGTTAAAGACTGCCCCCCCCTATAATTCAATTACCTCCCCCTAGGTCCCTCCCACAACACCTGGGAATTTTTGGAGATACCATTCAAGTTGAGATTTGAATGGGGACACAGCCACACTATATCAGCCACCATCCTCCAGACCCCAGGATGGTAAATACACCGACAGCTTGCACTATGTACCTGGAAAAGCTGTGGACACTCGACACCAGCCTGTGAAAACAGCCAGGAGGAAGGCTATATACTGCAAAGCCAAAGTGGCAGAGCTGCCCAAGACCATGGAAACTCACCACTTGCATCAGCATGTCCTGGATGTGAGACATGGAGTCAAAGGAGATCATTTTGGAACTTTAAGATTTGACTGCCCCACTGGGTTTTGGACTTCCATGGGGCCTTTAGCCCCTCTTCATTTTGGCCAATTTCTTCCATTTGGAATGGGTGTATTTATCCAGTTCCTATGTCCCCATTGTATCTAGGAAGTAATTAAGTTGCTTTTTACAGGTTCATACATAGAAAGGGACTTGCTTTGTCTCAGATGAAACTTTTGATTGTGGACATTTGAGTTAAAGCTGAAGTGAGTTCAGACTTTGGGGGACTGTTGGGAAGACATGATTGGTTTTGAAATGTGAGGACCTGAGATATGGAAGTGATCAGGGGCAAAATGATATGGCTTAGTTCTCTCCCCATCCAAATCTCATCTTGAATTGTAGCTCCCATAATTCCCACATGCTGTGTGAGGAACCTAGTGGGAGATAATTGGATCATGGTAGTTGTTTCTCCCATACTGTTCTCATGGTAGTGAATGTCTCATGAGATCTGATGGTTTTATAAGGAGTTTCCCCTTTCACTTGGCTTTCAGTCTCTCTTGCCTGAAACCACCATGTAACACATAACTAACTTTGCTCATCTTTTACTTCCACCATGTTGTGAGGCCTCCCCAGTCATGTGGAACTGTGAGTCAATTAAATCTCTTTTCTTTTTAAGTTACCCAGTCTCAGGTATGTCTTTATTAGCAGCATGAGAATAGACTAATACAATTGTCCTTTCCCCACTTTATGTTTTTGTTTGCTTTGTTGAAGATCAGTTGGCTGTAAGAATTTTGCTTTACTTCTGTGTTCTCTCTTCTGTTTCATTGGTCTATGGCCTATTTTTATAAAAGTACCATGCTATTTTGGTAACTGTAGACTTGTAGTATAGTTTGAAGCTGGGTAATGTGATGCCTCCAGAATTGTTCTTTTTCCTTAGTCTTGCTTTGGCTAGGCAGCCTCCTTTTAGTTCCATATAACTTTTAGGGTTTCTTTTTCTAGTTCTATGAAGAAAAATACTGGTATTTTGATGAGGATTGTATTGAATCTGTAGGCTGCTTTTGGCAGTATGGTCATTTTCACAATATTCATCTACATATCCATGAGCATGGGATTTTTTTCCATTTGTTTGTGTTGTTGGTGATTTCTTTCAGCATTGTTTTGTAAGTTTCCTTGCAGAGCTCTTTCACATCTTTGGTAAGGTATATTCCTAAGCATTTTATTTTTGAGCAGCTGTTGTAAAACAGTTTGAGTTTTTGATTTGATTCTTAGCTTGGTTGCTGTTGGTGTATAGCAGCGCTACTGATTTGCATACATTGATTTTGTATCCTCAAACTTTCCTGAATTCATTTATCATATCTAGGGCTTTTTGGATGAGTTTTTAGGGTTTTCCAGGCATGCAATCATATCATCAATGGAGAGCAACAGTTTGACGTCCTCTTTACCATTTAAATGCCCTTTGTTTTTTTTCTCTTGTCTGGAATATTCTCCAAGATGGACCATAGGATATGTCACAAAATAAGTCTCAATAAATTTAACAAAATCAAAATTATAACAAGTATCTTCTCAGACCACAGTAGAATAAAACTGGAAATTAACTCCAAAAGGAACCCTCACAGCTATACAAAGACATGGAAATTAATCTAATTTTAAACAATCTTTGGGTCAGTAATTAAACCAATATTGAAGTTAAAAAAAATTTGAACTAAATGATAATAGTGACACAACTTATCAAAACCTTTGGGATACAGCAAAAGCAGTGCTAAGAGGAAACTTCACAGCACTGAATGCCTACATCAAAAAGTCCAAAAGAACACAAATAGAGAACCTAAGATCACACCTCAAGGAACTAGAGAAACAAGAACAAACCAAACCCAAACACAGCAGAATCAAAGAAATCACAAAGATCAGAGCGGAGCTAAGTGAAACGGAAACAACCAAACACAATACAAAAGAAAGGAAACAAAAATTTGGTTATTTAAAAAGGTAAACAAAATTGAGAGACCATTAGTGAGATTAACAAAGAAGAAAAGAGAGATCTAAATAAGCTCAGTTAGAAACAGAATGGGAGATACTACAACTAATAGCACAGAAATACAAAGGATCATTCAGGTCTACTGTGAAAACCTTTGTGTGCACAAACTGAAAAATCTAAAGGAGATGGATATATTCCTGGAAATATGCAACCCTCCTAGATTAAACCAGAAAGAAACAGAAACTCTGAACAGACCAATAACAAACAGTGAGATTGAAATGGTAATTTAAGAATTACCAACAAAAAACATCTAGAACTAGTTAGATTCACAGCTGAATTACATCAGACATTCAAAGATGAATTGGTACCAATCTTACTGAAACCATCACAAAACATATAAAGAGGAAATCCTTACCAAATAATTCGGTGAAGCCAGTATCGCCCTAATACCAAAACCAAGAAAGGACATAACAACAACATAAAACTACAGACCAACATCCCTGATAGACACAGATGCAAAAATCTTCAATAAAGTACTAGCTAACTGAATCCAACAGGATATCAAAAAGATAATCCACCATGATCAAGTGGGCATTATACCAGGGATGTGGGATGGTTTAACATACGCAAGTCAACAAATATAATATTTCACATAAGCAGAATTAAAAACAAAAATAATCATCTCAACAAACACAGAAAAAGCTTTGACGAAACCAGCATTCCTTTAGGATTAAAACCTTCAATACAATCAGCATAGAAAGAGACATGTCTCAAGGTAATAGAAGCCTTCTATGACAAACCCACAGCCAACATTATACTGAATGGGGAAAAGTTGAAGCATTCCCCCTGAGAACTGAAATAAGACAAGGACACCCACTTTTCCCACTTCTATTTAACATAGTACCAAAGTCCTAGCCAGAGCAATATATATGAAATGCCTAGACTAGTCAAATCTACAGTATATAAACAGAAGGTAGATTAGGGTTCCCTATGACTGGGAGGGATGGAAAAATTGGATATAACAGCTAACATTTCTTTTTATGGTAATGAGAATATTTTATTCAATAAGTTTTTATATGCTAAAAGACACTGATTTGAACACCTTAAATGGGTAAATTGTATGGCATATGAATTGTATTTCAACAAAGTTGTTAAAAATAAGGATCAATACAGATATGTAGCAATTGTTCAATTATAAGATTTGTCACTAATGCCATTAATAATGTCATAATATATTCTATGAAAAGATTAAGAGATATTTTTTGGCTTCTCACTCTTGTTTCAGTAATTCTCTTCTACTCTCTTTAGGACAATTACAACATATGTTTTACCAACTGTAATAACCTCATTTGCCTTCCGAAGTTACCACCCATCCCTTCCCAAACTCACTTTCAAAGAACACCAAATTATCTTTAAGTCATGCAATTGATGATTATTGTGAGCACAGTTAATCCACACATTTCTTAACTGAAACTCTACCTTAAGCCCTTGTTGACCTGGATTCTTGCTGTGAAACTATACTGCAAAGAGAAAAGAATAATTTATTGAATATAATTCTGATAAAGTATCTCCCTGCTAAGAAATTCAAACTAGGTTCTATGGAGTCAAATTCATATTGCTAGCAATGTATGTCTAGTATTTCCACGAACTAAGATCTCTGTAGTAACCCGAGTTTGAGTCTTCATCTTTGACATTCTCTTATTCAAACCTCGTGGTCTAGCTCAGAGGTTCTTACCCTAATAGAACTCAGGGATCTGTTAACTTGGATAAGAAAAATAATATATACATCTTTGTTTTTACTAACCTCAGTTGAAATGTGGTAACAACTATAGTAACAAGACACATTAGTTTAAGAGTATTAGGGACATTGTCACCAATAAAAAAATGTTTTTGGGGGCCGGGCGCGGTGGCTCAAGCCTGTAATCCCAGCACTTTGGGAGGCCGAGGCGGGTGGATCACGAGGTCAAGGGATCGAGACCATCCTGGTCAACATGGTGAAACCCCGTCTCTACTAAAAATACAAAAAATTAGCTGGGCATGGTGGCGTGTGCCTGTAATCCCAGCGACTCAGGAGGCTGAGGCAGGAGAATTGCCTGAACCCAGGAGGCGGAGGTTGCGGTGAGCCGAGATCGCGCCATTGCACTCCAGCCTGGGTAACAAGAGCGAAACTCCGTCTCAAAAAAAAAAAAAAAAAAAAAATGTTTTTGGTATATGACCATTCTTGCAAATATCTTTAAACATTGCTTATGCTCATCACTCCGTCAAACTCAAGGTAGTTATTAGACACACTGTTAGGTCTTTATTTAATGTGTTAAATAGAAATTCACATCTATTAGCAGATCAAAAGTTTGTTTTATATTAGTTACTGATTCTCAATATAAATAGTTGCTTTGGTAATAGAGGGTAGTGTATTTTATGTACTTAAAAATATTCTGAAATGAGGTCCTTACACAGCAGATGTCCAAAGGGGTCCCTAGCACAAAAAAGATTAAGCTAGCTGAATAAACTTCTGATATTTTACACAAAATGTTTAACTTTGTCGTTGAATTTGCTATTCTCTTAGGCTTCTATAATGCTTTTGCCACAATGAGGGGCATCGTTTTATTTTTTTCAAGACAAAGTGTTCCTTCTCTCTGCTCATCCAAGTGCTTGCCTTCCTTCTATACACTACTGCCAACTCAGCTTCTTCATAAAGCACTCTTAGGTCAGTCAAAGAGTCTCATCCCTTCCAATGCTGATAAAACTGTGCCACAAAGTTGAAAGATTTGTATAGCTGCAACGATTTATTAGTTCGTATTTTCTTTAGATTTTCTGTATATATTCTCTGTGTTTATTCTCTTCTAATCAACTGAAATGTATGATGGCCCAGAATTTGTCTAACAGACAGAAGACAGAGTAGAATTCCTTAAAACCATGTTATGTTAGTTGGTTGGAGGGCTTGTTAGAAGTTCAACATCATGGATTCCATCTCATTGTGCCAACTAACTTTAATTGGCTTCCTGGCCATATGGTTTTCCTCTCACCTTAGAATTATTATGTCTTTTGTCATAGGAGGGACAGGGGAAATGTTTGGCTGTGTCAGCACAAATCCAATTACAAAAAATGAAAACATTATATACACTGCTTAGAAAAATGAAAACATAAACTAGATATACTTAAATGGAAACTATAAAAATATAAACTATCTTGAATCTTTAAAAAACATTTGTTTCTTAACACATTTATGTTAACCATTCTTTTATTACTGATGAACTTTTTATAAAGAAACCTAATAGGTTGAAAATACATTTCTACACAGTCTTGAGCAGCAATAAATTAGGAAATTAGTTTCTATGAAAAATATTGTCCCTAATGAATCAGGACCATCTATGAATATTTTGCCCCTTCCAAAAATGTCCTAAATCATTTATCTTTTGAATTTAAATACCTCTAAATGATATTAATGCCCATAGTTCTTTTTCAGTTTTTCCAGATTTTAATTCATTCACTGATTCACATCAAAAACAAGAAGTTTTCATCTGATTTCTTTGTGGTTTTTTTTTTTTTTTTTTTTTTAACAAATTCTCTCCCACTATGCCCAGATTTCAGAGAAGTAACTGAAAAATGCAGTCTGCCTCCAGACAGGGTAAAGATTATCAATAGATAAAAAGTAAAAATACTGTATTTTGGTTACAAAAATTACAAAATAAAAGTTAGACTAAAGTTGTGCTTCCATCCAAAAGATGGCTTTAACATAAAAACTAGGATATAAAAATATATCCAAATAATATAAGAAAACTCTGGTGTCTAATATGTGAAAATTCAGAATAAAAATATGATGTACTATTAGTGCAGAGTGGTTTTAAATTATGCTTGAATGCTAAGAAAGCATGCTTCCCTGTATATCAATATAGCGGCACAGGAAACAGTAATGTTCAAATTTACTAGCCTTGGGCCTTTACTTTTAATGTGCTCCTAACAGACTTTGAAGTGCTTGGTCTCTGTAAGGCATCAAGTCCTTGAAAAGTGTCAGGGGGCAAGTTAACATCTCCGGGATTATAAAGTAAGAATAAAATTAAAGCTCTTCAGTAAGACCAAGACAAAAGAGCTTACATAAGTTCTTCACATTTCCTACATATTTTATTCATTAAAAATAACAGTGAATTTGGAAGACTTTTTCTGTGCTAATACCATCCTGTAAAAATGAGTAAACACAAGAAGAACTGAATTATTATTTTTTTAGCATTGGACTGTTTAACCTCATGTTGAATAATATGCAAGTTTGACACAACTAAAATCCATTTACTAAAATGAGCAGCCTTTGGGTAGGTGAAAAAACTAAAATAAGTCCTAGGAAATATTACACCAGATAGAAACAAATGCATCATGGCTATTTATATTAGGTGAGGTAGATTGAAAATTCATTAATAGAGATTTCTATATTCATATTTTTCTTTTTACGATGTCATTTTGGTCTTTATTTTTGGACATGTAGCATATGTTACCAAATCAGTTTTACATGTGCAACTTTTTGTAACATCAAAATAAATAAAATACACTTTTCATAAATTCCTCACCACCGTAAGTTTACTTTCAAATAAAAGTAAGCAGCAGAGTGGAACAATGTATTTTTATATATGAACCAGCGCAACACTGACAGTCACAATTAAAGTATTCGGCAAGCTTGAAAATTAAGACTTATGTAAGACAAATAAATCTGCCAGAAGTCCCAGGCCACCTGTGTCCAGACCCTCCCAAGATTTCTATTTTAAAAATGTCATTGATATATATCAAACAAAGGCATATATATCTTTAGTGCACCGAGAAGATAATGGCATAGAAACAGATCTGTTTTTGCTTGTTGTTCATTTGTTGTTTGCTATTGAAAAAATATTACAAGCTGGTAGTAGTTGATAAATGAATAAGAATCAGCCTCTTCAGCTCTACAGGTAGAGAATGCAGTCACAATCCTCAGAAAGAGCCTGGTTGAATTTCAAGGGAAGGTAATATACTTCATGTGGGTATCATGACAGTGTCAGAATGAATTAAAGGCAGGGACATATAAAACCTTTTAGAGATGATCCACACCTGTGATGAGATGCAGATATATTTAAAGGCACAGACCACAAAATAAACAAAATTCTCTAGTTGATGGGAAAGCATGAATGTCAACTGGATGAAATATTATCTTTTTTTTTTTTTTCTTGAAACAGGGTCTTGCTCTATTGCCTAGAATGAAGTGCAGTGGCACAATCATAACTCACTACAGCTTCAACCTCCTGGACTCAAGTGATTCTCCCACCTCAGCTTCCTGAGTAGCTGGGATTACAGGCAAACACCACCATGCCTGGCTAATTTTTGTATTGTGTGTGTGTGTGTGTGTGTGTGTGTGTAGGTGGGGTCTCACTATATTACCCAATCTGATTTTATGGTTTTGATATTTTTGTGATTAATACAAAGATGTAATTCCCTCAAAAATATTAGATCCTGGGTTGAACAATTATTACATATACATATTAATGAGAAGCCATTTGTAATTTTGAGTTTTATGGTCATGTGCTAGATAAGGAAATGTTCATTGGAATAGTCTTAGACATATTACAGCCTTTTGCAATTCCACCCAGGCATGTTGCCCCTGAGTCATTCAAAGTAATTATAGGAAGGAACTGGGTTATTTATGACTTCCTGCTGAAGAGAGTTAGACAAAAATTCAAGCCCTGTGCATTATGTGTAGTTATGGAAATGGTGGTATGTGATAGATGGAATATGAGTGTTATATTACAGAAACTGCAGGTAAAGAGGAAGAGGTGGAGGGAAGACTCAGAGAAAAATGGAAATGGTGGTGAATGTATTGTGGAGAGTTGTAGAAGAGAGTTAAAGTTAAGGAAATAGGATGCAATGTAGCAGGGGTAGATTTTAAGTTATTTAGGCATCAAAAATAGCAGCTTAGTGTAATATTTCTGATTATCTGGGTGTTTGTGTTGGTCATTAGAACTCTTTCTTTCTTATATATCTCCTGAAAACTGGTCAGAGCTAAATCCACAAGAATGCTAAATCTTGCTGATAGATCTTCATGGGATTCCTCACGTACAGAGCCCAAAGGGCTTGTTTGTGTTGGACAGCTGAATACACATAGTCACTGGGAGAGTTGCAGCATTGAGGTGGGGCCGAGAGTAATATATCAGTTACCATCAGGTCCAAAATCCCTTGTATGCTCTCTAAATCCCAAAGGTGTTTTCTCATTTTGCATCAAAAACTCATCTAAATGAATATGAGACTACTTATGGCCTTTATTTGACCTAAATGACCATTTACAGACGTTACAGAAAGGTTAATGTGTTTTGCTGTAGGTGATGTGCCAGACTCACTTGGCAGTATTATAAAACGTATAGTATATTTGCTTTATTACTTTTTAAAAATCTGAAAACATGAATTGTGAAACAACTGGTGCTAAGAGTTGTGGAAACAGGCTTGCAGATGTGTATTGCTTTACTTTACTGTAACATGCACAAGGCTTTTCCCTTTATCATTGGTGGGTCTTTGTATGATCTAGCAAAAGTTTTGTCTCTCAGATGAGAAATAGCTGTGGAGAGCAGGTAGTTTTGGAATGTACATACATAGATATTTCTTATTTTCTTGATTCAACCATAAGATTGTCAACATGGACCTAAGTGAATGCCTATGATGAGGGGTCATCCTTCTCAAAGTGTAAGGCCAAAATGGAGAAAGTGTCTGATGAGAAAACCACAGTTTAGAAAAGCAGAACCTGAATGAAAGGAGGAAGCTCACATCTAATGGGCAAGGACCGTTGTTTCTTTTAATTTAAAGTTCAAGGTAGCAGGTTTCCTTTACATAATTTGGTTCATGGGGAGGATGTAAACTTTATATTCTTAAATTCTAAAACATTTTCAGAAACCTTAAAATGTTTTGTGGAAATGAACACATTTTAGAAATTGAAGAAACGTTTATAAACTTATTGCAAAAAAAAGTTTGGGACCAATTATAGCAAAGCCCTATGGAGAGATAGTCAAGAACTAAGAAGTAAAGGTTGAGGAAGAAATAGGTCAAGAATTCCTAGACGAGAATGCTAGAGTAAAAAAGCGTAAACTCTGAGCTTCCCAGCAACCAGGGAAATTAGGCAAACATGTTACCTCTCTTATTTTATGTATCTAGGAATAGGAGAAACACTACTGGTAGGAAGAAAGAAAAGAAAAGCTTTGGGTGGTAAGGTAATTCTAGCATGTACATTATTGTACTGACATGTTCAATAGCAGATTTATCCTTACAGAATTATTCATCATATGAACATTCTGTAATGAATTCCTAAGTATCCACCTTTATAGAACTACTTAAATGAAAAAAAAAGTTGCAGAATACCATTAATTGAAGAAAATTCAGGACCTTTGGATCAATGAACATTTGAACTCTACTTCTTAAGGGCAAGGGCAATCTTTTCAAATGTATACTCACAGTTAAAAGCATCCAGCACAAAAAATGATAGATAAACATTTGCTGATTGAATGTTTCAGCAGGGTTTAGAGGTTAATGTGAAGATATTTCTTTAGAGAGATGAGCAATTTTTTTAGGTAAGTGTTTTAGTGTTGAAGAAGAGCTGCGAGGCTATTTTTAATCTATTTATTCAGTTAGCATGGCAGGCAGTTGTAGATAGTGGATAATTATGTGTCCAGTCACACAAGACATTTTAAGACCTATGAGTCTTCCCCAAACACAATGTTATAAAATGTCCTTTTGCTAAAAATACTGGAATCAAGCAATTATCTACTTTTGAATTTTAATGAATAGGCCATCTGTTCATTCAAATTGAAAAAATGAAATTTTTCTACAAATTAACTACTTGATGAGATGTCCCTTGTGACTAAATCTGCTGCTTCACTTTTTTTTTTTTTTGGTTATTGTTATTTTATTTAAACTAAAGGTGACGTGGCATATTACAACAAGTTTTATAAACTAAAGTATGAGAAAAGAGTTTCCTTGATCATGTTATAATTGTAGTTTCGACAGGCTATATTTATAATGATCAAAAGCTAACTTTTATTAACACAATTTCCACAAACACTATTAAAATGAATAACTAGGAGTAAAAAGATGCCCCTTGTTACCTGTGATGATTGTGATAAAGCTTAAAATTCTAAACATACACTGTTTTATGAATTGTTATTATAATGGTAAACAACAACTTGTTTCTATCTCCTCATTTTCAATTCCAAGAACACTTTGTTTCCTTTATGTTGTGCTCTCTTATATGGTAGCCAGTTGCCACACGGGGCTATTTAAATGTGAATTAATTAAAAATAAAAAAAATGTAAAATTCATCTCAGTTGCACTGGCCACATATCAAGTTCTCAAATGTTACATGTGGCTAGTGGTGATGGCACTAGTGTAGAAGATTTCCATTCTTCCAGAAAGTTCTGCTGGACAGCACTGTAACATCCCTCTCACTCTCTAACCATTGCCCCTGTGAGGAATCATTTCTTATTTCAACAATGAAGACTAATTTTTTTCAAACCAGTCTCAAGATTCCTCCCCCTCAGTTCTTCAAAATAGCACACGTTTCTCAAATTAGTTGACTTATGTAATATATCTATTAGTTTTGAAGTTATCTGGGGTGGAAAAAGACAATGTTTGTATATCGTTTTGTCAAAAACAAAATTGATGGTACTTTATAAAGAATGCATTATAGCAGCATGACTTTGAGAGAAAATATACTTCATGCGTACCAGCAGCTGAAGCTTTCAGCTTAAATAAAAATAAAAATACTATTATAATCTGAAGTTATATCTAAGATATCAAATTGGTATGCCTGACATTACAGTTGCAGAAGGTATTCAAGATGCTGCCTTTTAGAAATAAGCTTGCTTTGTGTACTCTTACCATCCTAAGATAAAGACAGATTCTTTACATATTGTGATCATGTTGAACTTGGACTAAACCACTTCATTTGAACTTAGTTGATTGTAGCTTTAAATCTGCATACCCCTTTCATATGGAATTTCATCCAGGAGATGGAACTGGTTAGGGATGTGACACCTAATTCAGTTTTTTCCTTAAGTTCTGACCTTTGCCTTAGGCCATGGCTATCATTTCATTCTTCACTCCTCCACCTCCGACACACAAACACTGCGGCAGGCTGCCTCCTGCAAAATGATGAGGTTCAATTCTGTGTTGGCTTTTCTTTCCAGAGTCCTCCATGCAAATGCCCTCAGTATTTCCCAGTTGAATAGAATTTTGTCAATAAACGAAGACAAATGCTTTTTCGGTCCCCTCAATTAGTGAAAGGAATCTATTTTTTTCTAAAATTCATAGATTAGCCTCATTTATTTTAATCCACATGTCTAGGGTACCTATAGGTACAATGAGTATATTAAGTAAATCCATTAAAAAGGTACCTTCAGATTATATGCTCTTGTTTACTCATGTTGTCACTGATAAATTCAATCACATTTGTGTTGTATAGAGACAGAGTTATGCCAAAAAATTGTCATTATGTTGTAGCCATATCTCAATCTATTACAAATGAGAGGGGTAGGATAGTCACTAAAATCTATTATAGCACGAATTTTGAAACAGAACTGCCATCATAAATTAGCTAAATGATTAAATTAGATAAATTCTACATAGAATTTGGGTTTCTTTACAATTAAAACCAAAATTTTGAGTGACAATATTAAAAACATAGTGTTTCAGAATTGACAAAGGTATAGAACTTAAGAGTTATTTCAAAAACTGGAACTTCCAACAAAAGTTTGATTTTAGACAAGATGCTCCAACTTTAAGTTATTGATTAGCTAATACTTTCCATTCCACAATAATCACAAAATTTAAAAAGTGAACTTTAGTGAGCAACTATGCAGGTTTTTTTTCCTGGCAAAAAGTGACAAAAAAGTAAAACTTCCCAAAATTTTACTATAAATAACTCTGGATAACTTCAACTGGGAAGAATATTAAAGTTAGAAAACTAACTTCAAATGCACTTCTATGAATTCAGTAAAGGAACACATGCCCAAATGTGAAGAAAATAGCCTACAGGTAAGAATCAGAATTCTGAATATATAAAGTGAAAAAAGAAAATAGGGAGGCAAAATTACAAACCTTGGCCTAAGACAGATAAGAGTGGTGTAATATGACTCAGGAGAGCAATTCCTTTAGAGTCATCAAATTTAATATACACTCAAGGTTATAATGATCAACACTTGATTTTATAAGTGAGAAAAATTGAGTCTCAGAAGTTCAATAACTTCGTAGAGTAAAAGAGAAACTTTTTGCTAGAGTAGAAACAGAACTAAAACTCAGGTCTCCGTTCTCAACTTCTGTGGGGGTTCAAGCCACTCTACCCAAAAGGATGTGAAGATCAGTGCACAGACGGGCAAAGTCACCCCCACCTCTCCACAGTGGACTAAGCACCTGTCTTACCATCAGGGCAGCCAGTGAAGAATGAGAATATAAGCATTCAGGGCTTGATGCTAGAGGAGGAATGTCAATAGAATTTTGAAACAAGTATCACATAAGAAGCGTGGCTATAAAGGTGAAAACTGATTAAGAGAAAGGAAGTTACAAAATAGAAAAAGTTTTACATTAACTGACAATGACATTCCCTTATTCCAGGCTTTAGTTCCTCTTTGATAAGTTCACAATACATCTATCAGAGTGAGCAAGAGCAAAACTGACTAAATATAAAACTGAGATGGTCTACATAAGAATAGAAAACTGGCTTTTAGGTCTTCCGTGTTAAGTTGATACCTTTTTCCCTCAATAAACTGCCCATCATAGTCATCATCCAACACCAAAACATAACATAGAATTGAAGCAGCCCTTACAGAGGTTGAGAGTTTAGAAGGACCCAGGCACTCAAGGATAAAGTTACAAAGAATTGCTATGAGAACCAATGTTTGCTTTCATTTGTCCCATGTTTCTGTCTGTCTGTCTCTCTCTCTCTCTCTTTTTTTTTTTGTGGTGGAGTTTCACTCTTTTTGCCCAGGCTAGAGTGCAATGGTGCGATCTTGGCTCACTGCAACCTCTGCCTCCCGGGTTCAAGTGATTCTCATGCCTCAGCCTTGCCAAGTAGCTGGGAATATAGGTGTCCACCACCATGCCCAGCTAATTTTGTATTTTTAGTAGAGATGGGGTTTCTACATGTTGGTCAGGCTGGTCTCGAAGTCCCGACCTCATGTGATCTGCCCACCTTGGCCTCCCAAAGTGCTGGGATTACAGCCTTGAGCCACTGAGCCCAGCCCATGTTAATCTCTTTTAAACTTCAAAAGATTTAATGTTTAAAGTCCACATGTATTGTACCCATTCTTTTCCTGATTTTATAGGCTTCAAACATATCTTCTTATTGATTCCATTAATTTGAAATACAGATAAGAAAATTGTTTACCTGAAATTTTTGCCTTCTTGACTGTTTTAGTTGCTCTCTTGTAACTTCTTTAAGCACCCTCTATCTTTCCTGGAGAACCTTCTCCAGAAAGATTTTTTTTTAAGCAGAAAAATGCAATTGCATTTTACCATGGTGGAAGTATTGGATTGACAAACAGGAGGATGAATTGACCTTCTGGCTTGTAACAACATCTTATGCTAATGTTATTATGACAGAATTTATAATGATCACAAACTCTAGTTCAGATGTTGAAATCGGTTGCAGGGTGTAGATACCATAATTGAATTTTGATACATTTCCCTCAAAATATGTTGCTTTATGCATGCTAATACTGAAGTAGATTGATACTGCATCTACTCATGTAATCTCTTGAAATCTTCCTGTAGTTTCCCCCTAATTTTAATATTTCACAGGACAAAAGAATTGTGAATTTTTACATTTTTTTTTATCTGAAACAATTCTAAAGTGTTAATTTTCAAAAGATAGGGTTACATGCTTGAGGAGCATTTGTAATCATATCATAAGTCCAGGAGTTTACTGAATGTGCATCTCTTTTGCACCATTGTAAAGTTGAAAAAAATTTTAAGTCAAGCCATTGTAAGTTGGGGACTGTCTATACTTACACCTTATCAAGAGAAGAATATATATATATTTTTATAGGATTTTACTTTAAAAAAATCAAACTGCACTATTTGGAGATAAGACACAGCATGAAAGATTGAATGGAGTATCATACTCAATGTCAAAAGGACTTTTTTTTTGGCCTGGCTCAGTAACTAAGAAGCTGACTATACAAGCCATTTAATTTTCCATGGCTTCAGCATTCATTTGCTTAGAGATCCTAGGTAGTTTCAAGTTCAATTTTAAGATTACATGATTCTTAAATATTTACTTTAAAAGAAAATTTTAAGATGGTTGTGGAAGTCAAACCTACTTTTCAGTATTTTTAGGAACAAAGAATTCTTCAAGTACAACAAAAGCTCTTATGTTGAAAATTTATGGGGTCATCAAAAGCTAGCAGCTTGCTCATCCTTAGACACCTATTTTCTACTGTTCAACCTGAGTCCCTTGACATGTCACTTACGCAGATAAACACAAGCAGTACAGAATGGCTTCTGGGCTCTTCCAGATCACAGAGAACATCCTGCCCTTGAGAGTCTCGAAGAAGCTGCTAGTGGATGATACTCATATTTGCAAGGTTGAAATTTTATACTGTTTTTTGCCAAGGGGAATTTACATCTCTAGAACATTAGTAATGCTACCTCTACACTTTATGACTGTATTTGGAAATCCACTGATATTTCTACCTTTAAAGTATAATACCAAGCTGAAGTCTCTAGGTGAGAATGGAGTTTTCCAGTTTGCTGCAGAGGACTATGGGAAGACAGCAACGCCACCAGTGCAGGAATGCCGGAGAGGGGAGAGGAACTAAGATCTACCTTGTATTGGTCAAACAGTAGTAAAAAGTAACGGCTAGAATTTACAGTGAGGTAGATTTTTAGATAAATAAGTACTTGTTCACATCTTTTATTTCTTTTTATCCCCACAACATGCCCAAAGTACACAGGTTAGAATTAATTATCCAAATCTGATGAAGACATTAAGGCATAGTTTAATTATACCTACTACATGACATAAGACATGGGTATTCAGTGCAGGAACTGTGATTTTTCTCTTCCAGTTTCTACAATGTCACCCTACCACACAGAAGGTAAAAGTCATGACATGTTTGCAACGGGAACAAACATTCTCTGCAACTACCCATTTGACTAAAAACATTGATTTCCTATCTAATATGTTTCAAAATTCAGATCTGAAACTGCCAATTGGTTTCTCATTAAAAAAAAATTAATCCCAATTAGTTGTTTGTTCCAGGTGGTTCTTAGCTCTTTTGACTAATCAGATTTGTCCTTTACTGCAATTTGGATATTTCCCCAGAGTAAATCAAGTCCACTATGTAATCTGTGAAACTGTTCATTTATAAATGTACAATTTGCAGCTCCACATGTAGAATAAATCTGGTGATCGTAACAATGTAGGCCTTTAGAATTCCACAACAAAAGGTAGCTGCTGAAGGACAGACCCTTGACTGGCCAGTAAACTAAACTTGAATCAGTTAAGAAATAAATGTAAGCTGTAAAAATAAGTAGTGAGCAAAAACAGTCTCAGCCAGGTGATCAAAGTCAACATCACCAGTGATAAATCATCGATAGTATGTACCCTTTACATGATATGATTAAGATGGTACTCTACCTCTGTGGTCTTTCTCCAAAAATAATATAACCCTGGTTTAATCATGACAAAAGGAAACAAATTTTAATTGAGGAACATTCTACAAAAGATCTAACCAGTACTTCTCAATATTGTCAAGGTCATCAAAAACTAGACAAATCTGAGAAACTGTCATACCTAATAAGAGCCTAAGGAGACTAACCACTAAACATCATAAAGTTAGATCTTCAGTGAGAATCTGGAACACAAAAAATACATCAGTTAAAAACTAATAAAATATGAATGAATAAAGGACTTTAATGATAATATATCAATATCAGTTTATTATTTATAAAAATTACCATAATAATGTAAGATATTTACTATTGGAGAAACTGAGTGTGGGTATATGGGAACCCTATAGTTCTTCACATTTTATTGGTAAGTCTGAAACCATTTTTAAAGATAAAATTTAAGAAAACAGTATTATCTGCATCCAGTGCTTTCCAAACATTAATGTATATACAAATCAGATGGGGTTCCTGTTAAATCAACTTCTCATTGTTTTAGGTCTAAAATAGAACCTAAGAGTCTACATTTCTACTCACCTCCCAAGAGGCCAACATTATTGGCTCAAGAACCACAGTTTCAGCTGCAATGTTTTTAATCTAGAGAAACATTTCTTAGCCTTTGTACATTTAACATTTTGGGTTAGACAATTCCATTGCAGGGACTGTCTTGTCTTGTCTTGTAAATGATGGAATACTTAGCAGCATATCTGGCTCTGCCTACTAGATCACAGTAGCATCCCTCTCTTCCAGTTGTAACAACCAAAAATGTCATCAGACTTTGCAAAATATTTCCTGTGAAGAGGGAGGTCACCTCTGTCTGAGAACCACTGATTCAGAACATCCATTAAAATATGGCTTTGGGGTGACTACTTTGGAAAAAAATGCTTTATTCATTTACTTCCCATATTTAAATGCTTAGTATGTTTTGGGCTTCCAGAAACATAAATATAATTATTCTATTAAATTTAGTTGCTAGAAATTATCTACTCACTATCATCATGGAACACAATTTAAAATATGTGTTTTTTCTCTTCCAGGAATTTACCATCAAGCGAGTATGTGATGTACGTAAAGTATGTGGAAAGATAGGGAGCTACACAATAAATACTGGCCATTGGATAAGGCATTTACAATCAAAGATGAAGGTAAGACTGGATGTCATAAACTTAATATATTTGTATAGCATTGGGCAACTTAAAGATGTTTGCCTATGTGTATATCTCATTTGAGCCTGTTAATGACCCTTGGAAAAGAGATACTATCCATGTTCAGGAAATAGGCTCAGAATAGTTTAGTTCCTTATATGAAAGAAAATTTATTTTCTTTATGAGAATAAATAAAATGTAGAAGAAAGATCAGATCTAGGTGTTTCAAATTCTAAGTTTCCATCACCCTACTAAATTAATTTGATCTGTGGGAAAATGATTTCTCCTAGACTTTAAGGGGAAAGATAAGATCTCATCCAGACAGAATTCAAGCAATTAGGGATTTGCCAACAAGGATGCCAGAAGATAGAATGTAACTAACGAAGCAGCTCATTGACAAAGAGATGAAAGACAATTAGGTACAGTCTAAAGCATGTGGACCAGTGGTGACAAGGCCTGGCTTCCAAATTCATGTTGTGTAACTCTGATTGGTGCAACCTCTGGCAAGTCAATTAGCTACTGCTGCGCACAGTACATTATTTTATTCTCATTTAAGTAATAGGGATAAGAGAATTTAGTTTATGAGTCTCTAGTGATGATCGAGTGGCCTATGCAGAGGTAAGTTGAGTGGCCACTGTGTGCAGGCAAAGAAGTTTATACACATTGCTTCATCTCACCTAAGTACAGTCCAAAATTGAGATCCCAGTAAGCCAAATCGAACATTTTGAGAGTTCATGGTAAGACATTCTCATACCCAGAATGTGACAGCAATATTCTAATTATTAAGGCTGCTTTGAGATTAGTGTGTCCTCAGTCCCTCTGTTCCCTTTTAAGAATTCATTAGGAGCCGTATTTCAGTGTGACAGGCAAAGTTAAAGTCAACTTGAAATGTCTTGCTTATGCTCAGTGGATGTTAGTCACACCCTTCTCAAGACACTTCGGGAAGGAAGAAGAATCAATGAGCTGCCATTAATTTAGCTCACCCAGGACATACTTTTTATAAAGGCATGTTGGTGCTGAGAAAGCTCAGCATCAGTTGGTAGACAACAGAAAACAAAAGTGTAAGTGGGAGACTTTTATGGCTGCTTAAGCACAAACACACACACTAACATCACAGAATCCTCCCCTTTATCCTTATGCTTGCCCTTTCATAGGTAGACAGTATCACTGATCAACAACAACAGAACGAGAATTACTTTGGACTTGCCAAATGTCAGGAACCGTAGTTAAAAAACAAACAACTTATAGATAGAATCTCTAAGCCTTGCCAATACCCTGTAAGGGCATTATTGCCTTTGTTTTACAGATAAATGATGATTAGAAAGGTTAATGTACTTGCTGAAAGTCACATTTAGTTGGTAAGTCAGATTAAACCTTATTATATTTTAGCACCTGTTCCCTTTTCTCCTGGAGTTTGTTAGTGTGTTTAAAGGTTATCTTTGTCCCATCAACCAAGATCCTAAGAATAAAATCTCAAGAAAATATCCTAGGAACAAAACCAGCATCTGCATAACATACTTGGGACCAAGAAGACAGAAAGTAAGTTCAGGCACTCAAATAAATACAGCCCACTTTCAAGATCCTTTGGCCCTTGGTACCTAGTCTACGATAGTACCTCTCACACTGCAATGAAATTACCTGTTGATGTGCCTGGAATCCCATTCCACTTCATGCTCATTAGTTTAACTTGCTCACAAAACTATTCCCACCTCCCAGCACAGCATCCAGTACAATAATACAGTTTCCAACATACACTGAACCAGTCCAAGAAATGTAGAAATTTCAAACAAGAGAGGCCAAGTATAATAAATCAGAAGAATGTAAGTACACATAAAGTCCATGGGACAAGAAGTGAAAAACAGTAGCAAGAGCCAGGCCAATAGCATCCTCCAGTGTTTTGCCTTTTTTTCCGTTAAGTCAGTAACATCCCTTGGTGCCATTGGGTGTAGGCAAGTGCTGGTCAAGGGCAGGAGTCTAAAGCTGTGGTTAAGCCCTATTGAAGTTCAATAAATGCAAACTGAGGCCAATATTGTCCTAAAGTCACGAAATACTACTTTTAAAGATCAGTCGTTAAAAAAAACAAAACAAAACCATAATACCATTATAAGCCAAAAATGTGTATCAATTTCTCATGCCAAAGATACCAACCACTGTCCAATTAAATAGGATCTCGGTTATATAAGGTACATTTTACACCAAACTCCTCCCTAGCCATTATCGGGAAAATATTTACAATTCCTGCCTTTTATAAATAGAGTTGTACTGCAAATCATTCAAATACCTAACTGTGAAAGAGAAATGAGTTGTTAAAATAGGGATTAAAATGTTTTTCGGCACATACAAAGTAGAAATAATACAATTTCATGCTGAAATATCTTATAACAGTCGTTTCCTTGGTTATACATAACTTCAGTTTTATTGCATGTAAGAAAATAAGAAATCAAAACATTGATAAAGTGACATCCATTTGCACATTCTTAGTCTGCTCACATAGGTAAGAGACATTTCCCATCTGAAAGAATGTTTCACATAAACAACCATTAGAAAATTAGAATCTGCAAAGAGTTTTCTATTTTTACTTCACACACATGGAAACCATAAACCTGAACTTCCCATAATTCCTAAAAATCAGACGAGGAAGATAAAGAGAAAAGAAAACACCATATGCACTGATCTTGTGTTTTAAACAGCTGATTGTCCTCAAGCCTGTTTAGTATTCACTCTATGGAGATATTTCCACCTAAGTGCTAAATTTCAGTCTCATAAAGAAGAGCCACAGGATAAAAATTGCCTTTCTTTCTGGGCAGGTGTTTCAGCTGCCACTGAAATTTATCCCAGGGTAGCTGCTACATTCATTTATAAATGCATGTTTTGGCTGAGTGATCCTTAACCTGGACCAATTTCCCCTCTCTACTGACTGGCAGCTGATACCATTATCAATGCCAGAAAAATGCCATTTCCTTAAGGTGCAGTTTGCCCCCTTTCAATCGCTACTGCGTCTTTAGGCTTTACTGTGAACATGATGAACTGGCAGATACACTAACTGATGGCAGCAGACTGGACTGGGCAGCAGAGAGATTGAAGGTTGCTTGCAGCCTGTGATATGGATTTGAAGGCATATTGCCTTGAGGTTAAGTAACACAAAACCACACTCTACTGTGGCTGTGAATTTCAGCAGCCAGGCACCAGCTACAAAACTTGCAAGCATTGTTTAAAGAGGTACACCTGCTCTGAATGACAGTTGCAATGCACTGGGGAAAAGCATTCTGGGCTTGGTGTCAGAAAACCTGGCTCAGCCAGGTACTAGCTGTGGCACCTGGGAAAATCCCTTAAATTTGAATTCGGTTTTCTTACCTATAAGGTAAAGGTTTTAATATTCGTTTGAAGTACATGATGATGGAGAGAAATGATGGATGAGGCTTCCAAATGATAAAGCAATATAGAGACTAAGTATGGTTAATCCCATCAGTCTGTTATGGGAGATTTATGTGTTAGACTGTTAGGTATTGTGTCTGAATATTCTGTTTCAAGTTATATAGTAGTTATTATTAATTTAAAACATTGTTTTATTTATAGCTCCCACACAATTGCCACTAGGATTAAGTCTACATTCACATAGTTCTATGTGAACACGTAATATGCTCACCACCCACACAGTGGGACCAGTAGATCACTAAAAGGCCCCTGTTGCTGGTGTCTAGTATTTTACAAAATCGGCCCATTGGATTGAGTCATTATTTAAAAGCCAAATGCCTGGCAGGGGAACACTGTGATTTTTATCATTCATTATTCCTTTCATGTGGTTTTATTTCCCAGATTCCCATATTGAATGCCAGCCATATATTGGCCTTTCCATCTGTGATCTTTAATCATTACAACCAAATCCTTTTATATAGGAGACTCCCGAGGTCCCAAGAGGGGACTGGAAGGGTCCAAGCTACTGCATGGGGCAACCAGGATGCAAGCCATGTTTCATCTGATTTTAAAGCTCACACTCCTTTCTTCTATGTAAAGAGTCTCATTTCTTAACCCTCTTAATAAGTTTAACCACTCTACTCAATCATAGAATCCATTAAGCAACACATTCCCTTTTCTTTTACCCTGTTCTCAGATTAATAGAAAAAAATGTGGCTCTAGAACTAGAGATCCATCTAATTTCAGACTCCCTCCCCAATCATTTTAATAAATTTTTTATATTAGCTCTTTTTCAGAAGACATACATCAAGAATCCACTGCATGCTATGTTCTCTTATAATGTCCCAAGATCCACTTGGCTATTTTTCTTTTTAGAAAATGTCCATACTGTAAAGAGGAGGATTTATCTTCTTCATGCCTCAACATCTGTCTTAAACTATACATTCTATTTTCTGACCTAGAAAGAGCGGTCATGCTCCCAGCAAGATATTGTGCATCATTTGATAAATGTGATGAAAGGGACTTAGTTAAAACACCCAGTGAAGGAGAAAGAAGTTAGAAATAGGAGAGGTAGACTTAGGAGATGTGATGAGACAAGAGTAAAAAACAATCTGAATGTTTGCTGGATACGACCCTCATCTTAAATGATTATTATGTCCAACTTTGAGTGTTAGAAACATAGATGTAAAACTATAAGAAGACACCTTAAGGTACAAATGACTTGAGCCCTGCCCCGGGTATACTTTTTCTTCCCCAACCATTTTCCAGCAACTAGTGCCACTTGGGCGATCTGCTGCATTTGTCGGTACCAGGCAGTATTCTTTGAAATTCATTAGGAATTCACAAGGCACATTTTATTCATCTGTTCAAACATCTGTTGAACTATGCTGCTCAACTTTTTTTTTTGGTGTACTTTAATTCCCTAAGCTTTCACTCTAAAATCTCTGAAGTTGTGTTTTTTCATTTCTTGGTTTTACAGATACCTAAAAGTAGAATTTATGCCCTTGTCTAAAAATAAAACATTAGAGATGGTACATGTGAAAACTTAAATTACTTATGGTCATTTTATATAATTATTTTATGAAAATGAATTGCATATGTGATGTACACAAGCAAATAAGAGGGATAATAATACATGTCAGTCTCATATTAGTCTGGACAATTAAAAACTACCAGTTTAAAAACTCTTAATAAGTATATAAAGATTAATGATAAAGATCTGAGGTTCTTTGCTGTCTTATAAAAATCAGACCTTGACTGCAGCATATTCTGTTGTGATTATCATATTCAAGGAGTCACCCTTCCTGGTACATATGTCAAGGCTCTATTAAATCCATTACTGGTAAAGAGCATTTTACCTAATTTTACTGCCAGATGTCAATGTACGTACTAGTAGTGCATGCTGTAAATGTGAAAAAGTACATGTAAAAATTGTTATATTTTCATATTTGGTAAAAACATGTAAGCAGGCTTTTTGGCTTTGTTTCTTGCAGAAAAAAGAGAAACAACATAATAAATTACTGTTATTAAAATATACTATTTCAATATATTTTAATTATAAAATTAAATTTCTAATATAAGGAAAAAGGAGCTTCTAGTTTATGCCATTTAAATTGTCCTTATTTCTGTATTGTCTTAGGTTCTGTATTTGTCTATTGGGCAACTATTCATCAGCAAGCCAATCGTATTAACTATGTTTTCTGTATTCTTGTTGCACTGGCATTTGTGGTCTCCCAACAGAGGACAGAGTGCTCCTCCCAGAGCTGGCCAATTATTAAAAATAGCAAACAGCGGCTGGGTGCAGTAGCTCACACCTATAATCCCAGCACTTTGGGAGGCCCAGGCGGCTGAATCTCTTGAGGTCAGGAGTTTGAGACCAGCCTGGCCAACATTGTGAAACCCTGTCTCTACTAAAAATACAAAAGAGCCAGGCATGGCAGTGTGCACCTTTAATCCCAGCTACTCGGGAGGCTGAGGCAGGAGAATCACTTGAACCTAGGAGGCGGAGGTTGCAGTTAGCCAAAATTGTGCCACCGCACTCCAGCCTAGGCAACAGAGTAAGACTCCGTCTCAAAAAAAAAAAAAAGGGGGTGGGGGTTGCTCCGCAGGGAGCATGCCTTTCATTTGCAAACTAACCAATCCAGAGCCCACATCTTCAACTATCCTCTTAAATTCTTGCACAGCAAGCCAATATTCCTCCTGTCCTAAGCCAGGTATCAGACAACTGAGGGCTGCCTCTCAGAATTATTCAAACTAGCCAATTCAAAGCTATTTGCCTTCTCCTGCATTGGCCTTCCCAGGGAAACTCATAGGCCTTTCCTGGGATCTTTGCAGCTACTTGACCAAACTTCCCCATGTGGCCCTACATGGTGTGGTGTGCCCCTTTCTCTTGGAAAATGTAAGTAATACATTCTTTATTCAATTACATGGATCTCTCCATGTCATCACTTGGTCACTTTCATAAATTAAAATCCCATGGTTATAACCATTGATACACCTTCTCTTCACTAAATGTCATTGTCCAAAGCAGTTGCATCTGACAGAGAGTAGCTCACTCTCCCTTTCTCTCTCTCTAACATCTTTATTACAGTCTCATTCACATACCATAAAGTTTGCCCACTTGTACAATTTATGTTCAGTTAATTTATAGAATTGTGCAGCCACCATGACAATCCAGCTTGAGAACATCTGCATCACCACGAAAAAGATCTCTCATGCCCACTGCATTCAGTTGCTGCTCCCATTCTCTTCCCCAGGCAACCACTGATCTGCTTTTTTTTTTTCTTTTGTCTAGATGTGTCTGCTTTGGATATTGCCAATACATAAAATTATATAGTATGTAATCTTTTTCATCTGGCTTCTTTCACTTAGTGTAATGTTTTTAGTTTCATTCATGTGGTAGTTCATTCATTCCTTTCCATTGTTAAATAGTACTCCATTGTATGGACATCACACGTTTTGCTTTTCCACTCACTAGTTGATAGATACTTGGATTGTTTCTAGTTTTTGCCTATTAGAAGTTGCTATAAATAGTTGTTTGCAACTCTTTATATGGACGTATGTTTTTATTTCATGTAGATATTTAGGAGTGGAATTGCTGGACTATATGGTAAAGTTCTTTATTTAAGAAACTGCAAAACTGTTTATCAGAAAGGCTGTATCATTTTATACTCACACCATTAGTAGTGTATGAGGGTTCTAGTTTCACCACACTGTCCCTAACAATTGTATTGTCTGTCTTTTGTTTTTGTTTTGTTTTCTGTTTTCAGACAGGATCTTGCTCTGTTACCTAGACTGAAGTGCAGTGGTGCAATCTCAGCTGACTGCAGCCTCAGCAGCCTTTTTTTTTTTTTTTTTTTTTTTTTTTTTTTTTTTTTTTTTTTTTTTTTTTTTTTTTTTTTTTAAATTGTAGCCATTCTCATAGCTAGTTTGGTTTTCAATAGTTTGTTTATGATATGCATAGCTTTGGAGGTCTATGTCTATTTCACTCGAGTTTTTTAACATACTTGGATGTGTAGATTAAAATTCTTTTATCTAATTTATAAAGTTTACAACTATTGAGTTCAAATATTTTTTCTTACCCCTTTTCTTTCTTCTTCCTTTCTGGCACTTTTATTGTGAATATACTGGTATGCTCGATAGTACTAAAGGTCTTTGAGACTCTGTTCATTTTATTTTACATTCTTTTCTTCTGTTTTTTTCAGGATAATTTCTATTGATTCATCTTTAAGTTTGCTGATTCTTCCCTCTGACATCTTGAAGCTGCTATTGAGCTGCTCCAGTGAATACTTCATTTTTAAGTAATTATACTTCTCAAATACAGAGCTCCCATTTGTTTCTTTTGATAATTTCTGTCTATATTGATATTCTCTATTTGATGAGTCATCGCTATCATACTTTAATTCTTTAAACATGATTTCTTTTAGTTCTTTGAACAGAATCATAGTAGTTAAAGTTTTTGTCTGCAAAGTCTGAGACCCTTAGAGTCAGCTTCTGTTTTTCTTAGCCTGGGCCGCATTTTCCTCTTTATTTATGTGTCTCAGCATTTTTGTTGTAGTGAAAACTGGACACTTTAGGTAATATAGTACAGCAAGTCTGCATTCTGGTTTTGTTAGTGGAGGTTGTTCACTTTGATATTTTACTGTTGGTAGTGATTACTTCAGGAGCTTTCAAGATTAAGTCTGTGGATTTTGTCGCCCCATGAAGATGTTTATGTCTCTGCTCAGTTTTTTAAAAATCTTATTTTTATTTTAAAAGTTGGCTGAGTGATTACTGCTGTGTCAGAATAGCCTAGTGGTCAGCCAGTGATTGATCAGGTTGTGCTCAAACATGTTAACCCAATAAGCTCTTACCTTTCCCAGTGGCTCTCTGTGTCAGTTAGGGATCAAAGTTCAGGCAGTTTAAATTACACTGGACCCTTTTGTGTTTTTGCACTGGAGCATGGTCTCATGTCCAGCAAGGGATGTGTAGATAGCTAAGACTTTCTGTAGTCTCCTCTGACTGTGAGTGCAAATTTGCACAGACTTTAAGACCTATAGGGATGTATGAGCCCTCGATGCCCACAATGGCTATCTTATTCACTAGATCTCCCTGTTAAAGTTTTGATGAATCTACAGTCCTGTTGTTTGTCCAAACCAGGACCATGATGTCAGCCTAGCTGCAGTGTTGGTCTTCCCTGATGGTTTGTCACTCAGGTCACTATTGTTTCTGACAATGCACAGGGGCATCTGGGTTTTTTTTTTTCACTTTCTGCTCAAAACCAGATCAGTCCTCTCAAGCAATTGAGTCCTAGTTTTCACAGTATGTGCTTTCCTGGTAGAGTTACTGTGATGAGATTCTGGAAATAGTAAAAGCAGCCCCAGACAAAAATGCTATAGACTCATATTGCTGTTACCCAGGGTTCAGTAGTTTTTCTTAATAAATGCTTCTCAAATTTTTGTATGCTTATGGCCAATTTCCAAAGTAATGAAATGATTGTTTTATAAAATATTTGGAGGGTTTTTGAAATTTATATTTTGGGGGAGGGCTTGACAATCTTCTCCCTTCATCATTCTAGAAGTCCCTATACTTCTTCATGGCTTCATTAACATTTAGTGAAACCATAAATGATATTAAAATTTAACTTCCCAAGAAGCTAAACTTTGGCAAAAGAATGAGAAACCAGACCTGAGAATAAGAGTGAACTCTTAGAGGCTTTTGAGATGGCCAGGATTCATGATATTCTTAAATTATATTGATTAACAGAATTTGCCGCAAGTTTTCAAGACAATAAGAAATGATAGCATTAATTTTAGCAGTTGCATAACAAGGATGCATGGAAAGCAGAAAGCTATTCAGATGCAACAGAAATTCTAGCAGTTAGAAAGCAGCTAACTCAACATCAATTATAGACATCATCCTCTCAAAGAAGTCTTTCACTGACCTCTCCTTAAGGGCATATGCCCTTAGCTTCTCTCTGTCTCTGCTTTTACTGTGCTCTGTCCACCAGCTAATGGAACTTTATTCATATTTGTTCCACTCCAAGGATCCCATTAACTCATGACTTTTGGTGACTCATGGCATCTTTACTATTTTCCTTTTCATGTCTCTCTAATTCTTTGCCACCTGGTGTTTATGACATTCCTCATGCTGCACATCCAAGCTTTTCAGAAATGAGGTCCAATTGAGTTTTATAGTACACAGCTCCTCAAAATTTAATGTGAATATTAATCACCTGAAACCCTTGGCAAAACAGAAATTTTGATTCAGAAGTTCTGGGGTGAAGCTGGAGCTCCTTGTAGGTAATACTGATGCTGCTGGCACAGGGATCACACTTTCCCTAGCAGGGTTCTAGTAAGCACTAAAAGAGGCTGCAGATCTTGCAACAAGGTGTCTTTTAGGCCACAGACCTGCCTTTAGCCTGTGGCTTTTGCCAGTGAATTCCTTATCAATCAGTTGTGGCCTGAGCCACAGGGTTAGATGGTACAAAGCATGATGACCTATATATTAAAAGAATATTTGGGAGGGAGTTCTACAGGTGGCAGATACTCTACGTCCTACCCAGTACACACACCTTTTAGTGATTTTGTGCTAAATGGTTCATTTTTATCTTTGCTGATTAAGGTAAGAACTCACCTTGGAACTTTACTAGTGTATGGAGGGCTATTGGACAAGTCTCCACTGTTTCAAAATTTCTCAAGGAAGACTTAGCATCAGCGTTTGCTCACATGGTACTGTAGAGTTGTGTGGGTTTTGCTTCATTCTCTCTCAGTCTATTTATCTCTCTCCCTATTTTCATAGTTTTTTTTTTTCCTTTGAAACTGGATTTCTGATGAAAACAATTCTAGATTCTCAAATTAATTTATTCTTGGAGCTAATAGCTGTTAGGAGATAAACAAACAATATTTTGAAATTCACAGGACCTGACTATGCAGGAAATAGAAACATAGAAGCAAATATTCTAAATGAGGTTTGAAAACAATCACCAACCAACCAACCAGACAAACATTGAGATGAGATGAGACAGGAAGAAATGAAAGGTAAGAATAACAAAGGTAAAAGAGAAATATCGAACAAAACAAAGTAATAGGGCAGACCTCCTGCTTGCCCTCTTTATTGCCCAGCCTGTTTTCTGTAAGTCTACCTTGTACAAATCACCTGTATTTTTATACATGCTCAGAATGAGAATTTATGAAAACAAAACAAAATCTACCCAGCGACAGAAGATGACATGGATGGCAAACATGCATATGAATACTTCTATATATATGAATATGTCTATGTATGCACACACACACGTCTTTTGGAAATGGAAATGAATTCAGAGTATTCTGTATCTGTCTTTGTCTACTTAATTGGATATCAAGGTCTCTATATTTTTAGGTTAATTTGAGTGCCTTGCATACTATTTAGTACCTACTCACTTGAGTGATACCTATCTCTCTATCTCTAACAATCTATTTGTCTACATATCTATCACCATAGTTTATAATGCTCTTTTTTAAATAATTAAAGTCAGCCAATGATGGGTCTAACAGTGTCCTACTGCATACAGATAGACTCATCCTTATTCATCTCCATTTCCCTGATGCCAAGTGCAGTGCTTGGGTACATATCTAATCCCAGTCCAGCATGGGTCTGACTTCTCTGGGCCTTTTATTTATTTTGAGACGGAGTCTCGCTCTGTTGCCCAGGCTGGTGTGCAGTGTTGCTATTTTGGATCATGGCAACCTCCATCTCCTAGTTCAAGTGATTCTCCTGCCTCAGTGTCCTGAGTAGCTGGGGTTACAGGCGGGTGTGCCACCACATCCGGCTAATTTTTGTACTTTTTAGTAGAGACGGGGCTTCGCCATGTTAGGCTGGTCTCAAACTCTTGACCTCAGGTGATCTGCCTGCCTTGGCCTCCCAGCGTGCTGAGATTACAGGTGTGAGCCATGTGCCACACTGCCTTTTGTTCATTTATAAAACAAGGAGCCTACACAAGATGGTCCCTTCCCCATTATATTTAAATTTTAGGTTTATCTATCTTGAAGGTTAAAGAAAATTGAGAATAAACTACGGAATCACCACGAGAAACACATCCAGCTAAAATGTCCATTTTCTGCTGATATATGGCTGGAAGACAGATGCAAATGACAGGCATTTCCTCTAAAACCTCAAAGCCAGAAACATATACCCTGTCTGTGTCCTGTGATCAGTGGGTATAAGGCTGGCATGTTTTCTTTGGAATCCAGAAAGCATTTGGAACCACGCTGGGCTTGGCAGAAGCTGAAACTAGCCAAGGTCTGATTCTGATCATTTACAGCTGCTTCCCAGTCTGTTGTCATCGTACCAGACTCTAATGAACCCCAAGCCAGGCCTGCCTGCTGTGGCTTCCGAAAGGGGTGGAGGCAGCAACTCCTCTATCAAATCAGCCTTCTAGTTAGCACATGGGCATATTGTTGCTGGAGTGCTCTTACCAACTGAAAAAACTAAAGATTTCTCCCACCATGTCAACTGGCGATTATGAGACAACACTGATCTCATTTGGATAAATGCAAAAATACAAAGTGGCAGAGCTGTATTTTTTCATAGATAATGGTAGTTAAATGAAAGAAAAAAACATTGATTACCAAGTTGTGTACACATTTTCTTCACAACTGGAAGAATTTCATTAGGCACAATCTATTAGGGTAATGATTGAAAACATTAATAGGTTGTGTTTTAGCATATTCCTTAAGAGATTACTATAAAGACTAAAATGAAATATCACATTTTCAGAATATGATTATGAATTGGATATAGAAGTTAAACAAAGAAAATCAAATCTATAAGGTAATCTTTCCAAAATCTCAAGAACTATAGCATCTAACAAAATACCTGACACATGGCAGGGGCCAGGACAAATGCTTGATGAAGAAGGAAG
Source organism: Cebus imitator (assembly GCF_001604975.1). NCBI lineage: Eukaryota > Metazoa > Chordata > Mammalia > Primates > Cebidae > Cebus > Cebus imitator. The sequence continues at coordinate 4,719,378 of NW_016107412.1, forward strand.
GAAAGAAGGGAGGAAGGGAAGGAGGGAGGGATGTATTCTGTTCAGAAAATATAAAGTGTAAGTAGAATATGAGAGCATCAGAAAAACAATTTTTAAAATGTATATCCACATTCCTTATAGTAATAGGGGGTTGAATGGTCACAGAACAGAACAGCAGGGAAAATATTCTCTCTTGGGTATTAAAAGAGGGAATTAATTTTTGACTTCACTAAAAGGATCTATTTGCTACTGTGACTAGTCTAGGGTATCAGAAAAAAAAAGCAACATGGTATCATATTAAAGCACCCTTGAAATCTAAACACACTAAGATAGATCAATTTAGGGAAATATGGGGGTCTTTCATCACCTACTAAAAACAAGATCTTAGTAGGGCTTATGTTACTGTTCCACAGTTATTCAAATGTCTCATGGAAGATGACAAAAAGTACCTATATAGCGATATGTTGTAATCATCATCTCATGGATCTAATCAATGCTACCCTCCAAAGTAGTCTTGCAGGAAAACATTAATTTTAGGCAGCAGTTCAAATCATTTCAACACAGGTACCTATTAAGATTATAATACCATGGTTGCCTTTCCCTTTTAAAAATATCTAAGAAGTTCTTAAAAGAATTTTTCTTTTAAATTACCTCTTGAGAAATTATTAGAAAGGTGTCATATTTGAAAGATCTGTAATTCATAAGATCTATAAAATGTATGTGGAAAAATATAACATGAATATAGATATCCATGTATATATAAATAAAATGAATGATAATCTAGAATAGTCCAAAGAGAAACTGGACTCAACTCTGGTTTAGAGATAGCTATGTGACCCCTGGAAAACAGTTTGCTTTTTGGGCTTCAGACTCTTTAATGTTAAAATTAAGAGGGGGCAGAGTATGTTTTGTCTTAGATATTTTCCAACAATAAAATGCCAGAGTCTCAAATATCTGAAATTTGATATTTCAATTTAGCTACCATAATAGTCCAAAAGGCACAGAAGAGTCTTTGTATTATTTTTGGAAAGCATAGTCTCAGGACAATTACAGCACGGGAATATCAAACATGACACAGCTCCAAATGTAGCAAACATAATATGGTAGTATAATTTAATATGATGATCATAGTTCAATTTATGCCCTATTTTTACCCTAAGTAAAACTGCTATTGATTTATTTCTAGAATCTGCTTTTGGCTAACATATTTTAGATCAAAAATAATCACAGAAGATTAAATATTCCAGTGACCTCTGTGAACTCTGTCCTAAAATATTCAACTCAGCCTTCCAGATAAATCCTCAGGAGGGTCAGAATAATACTGCTACAGCTATCATAATATGGATATTTCTTTGTTTATATTATTAATTGGTAATTCTCATTCATATTCAGGTATACCAATATATATTGTTATAAGGAACATTTTCTCAAAAATGGAAGAATAAATTCAATCGATTTGAATTACTTAAGTAGATGAGAACCACTGAGAGTCTTTATTATGGTGAACAGAAGGTTTTGTAGGAAGAAATCTGGAGATAAAAAATCATCAGAATGAACCAGAAATTGGGAAAAGGAGACAGGATAGATGTCTATTTTTGGAAAAGGGAGGAACAAGGAAGACAAAAAGATATGAAGAAAGCAAATATCTCTTGTTGAACATTACTAGAAAGATGGTAGATTGTTGTCTTAAATATGCAAGTACAAGAATGGAATTTACATTCTCAATGTGAAATATCGAAGTCATTATTAAGAGATAGATAGATAGAGATTGCATAACTACCGCAGCTCAGGCTAGAAAGTCAGACATATCAAGTATGCTGATCAACCTGGTGTCACTCTGGAAAATCTCTTCTTCATGTGTAAAGAAGTAAGATGCCACATACTTGATTGGAATAGAGAAATATAACTCTGCTGGAATAGGGCGTGCATAGTTATTCTTTCTTCTATCAGATCCTTGGGTTATTCACTCTTCGAGCCATTACTGTTTGGCTTGTATAAGTAAGGAACTGGTACATTGGTGTTTTTAGGGTTGGCTTTCAAAATCCTCATTCAGAAAAACAAACAAACCTTTCAATGGAGATCAAGTGCTGTATAGTTTGTAAAAACATCTTCACTCTCCAATCGCCCTCCCTCAACCAGAAGCACTGTGTAAGTAATTCCTTTTTTTAATTTTTTTCTTTGGTGCCGTGGGTAAATTCTAGCCCAGTTTTGATCAAAGATAAAGGCAATCATGACATTGTGGTATTTCCACTAGATGGCAGCAGCAGGCATGAATGTGGCCCATGAAGTGCCGGGCCACCAGGGGTTTAAAAAACAAAGAAGCTTGAAAAGGAAAGGCAGGAGAATTTCAGCAGCGCAATCTTAGACAGATGCCTGGAAACATGCAAGATCCAGGATGAAAAGGACAGAAACAAGGAACTAGAAACAGAAAACAATCACTAGATCTTATGCTGCTAGGGCTGCTGAAGTTGGAGCTGACAAAGTATGTGAAGAGTCCCCCAAGTCTGGCCATTCTGCCCTGTGGGAGGAGCTGCCTGGAGATGGGACTTGCTTAGCAGGACTTCTCTGAGATGCTGCAAAGCAGAGGGAATGGGGCTGGCAACTGTCCCATGAAAGTACGTGAATAATCAATGCAGGCACAGCTTTTCTCCCCTCTGTACTACACATCATGCTAAATGTCTGGGACTCACCCTAGCTGTGGCATCCCATGGAATCCCCTTCCTTGCAGAAACCTCACGGTGCAATCCTTTCCTAAGTACAGAGTTTGGATCTCTTATCCAAACCAGACACCTTGGAGTGAAACTAGTGTGGCTAATAATCATGCCCAAACATCAAGCACAACTCAGGTAGTTTTTGGCAAACAATGAGATGTGGAGATCCATTTTCTTGCTTTTCTTCATGACAACTTTTCAAGCTCTTGGAGCCCTGCTAAGTAGATGAACTAAACTTGTCCTTTTAAAAAAAATCTCTTCTCCTTTCAAGTGTACCTGGCACAGAGTAGGCAAACACACTATAGAGTTTGTAGAGCATACGAGTAATGGTGGCCAGTGTTGTCTTAGCATCTTCAAAAGATATTTGGTCCAATCTCCAAATTGTGTGATTTTACAAATGTGGAAAACTAAGATTCAGAGAGCTTAAGTGACTTGTTCAGTATCAACATAGCAGTAAGTGGAAGAAATAGGGTAACTCCTGACTCCTACACAAGTATTTTTCCATATCAGTGTTTCAATAGGGATCCTAGAATGAATGGGCAACACAACCCAAACTAACAATTCAGCATCTTTGCCCTGTGTGAAGAAAAGGAAGAATACATTACTAATCATTCATCCAAGAGGAGATATCATAACAGGCCGCTCTGGCGGGGACTCCAAAGCACATGTGTGCAGGAGACAGACATGGAGAAGAGATTACAAAAAGGCAAGTTCAGTGCGTCTACTTACTAGGGCTCTAGAGGCTAAAAATTTGCCATGGAGAAAAGCGAGGAACCGGGGAAAGTGTCTGTGCACTGGTGACCTGGAGATTCTATGACCTATCTAAAAGGCATGGGGGCCAGGGATGGTGGCTCACTCCTGTAATCCCAGCACTCTAGGAGTCCAGGGTAGGAGGATCACTTGAGGTCAGGTGTTCGAGACCAGCCTGGGCAATATAGCAACCTACCATCTCTACAAAAAACAATTTTAAAAAATTATCTGGGCATGGTAGCATGTGCCTGTAGTATTAAATACTTGGGAAATGGAGGTGGGAAAATTGCTTGAGACCAGGAGTTCAAAACTGCCGGGAGCTATAATCATGCCACTGCCCTCCAACCTGGGTGACAGAACAAGATCCTATTTCTAAAACAAGAAATAAAAGGCACAGAGTGCCATAGCTGCAGCAGATGGCAGCCAGGTGGAAATATTGTTTTTTTTTGTTTTTGTTTTTTGTTTGTTTTTTTTTTAACCAAAGACATATGATACAGTTTGGGTATTTGTCCCTGCCCAAATCTCATGTTGAATTGTAATCCCCAGTGCTGGAGGTGGGGCCTGTGGGGAGGTGTCTGGATCATGGGGGCAGATCCCTCAAGGCTTGTCACTGTCTATGTGATAGTAAGTTCTTACAGATCTGGTCATTTAAAAGTGTGTGGCACCTCCCCACTCTGTCTCTCTTGCTCCTACTTTCACCGTGTGAAATGCCTGCTCCCACTTCAGCTTCCACCATGATTGTAAGCTTCCTGATGCCTCACCAGAAGCAGACGCTTGCACTATGCTTCCTGTACAGCCTGCAGAACCGTGAGCCAATTAAACCTCTTTTTAAACTAATTGCCCAATCTCTGGTATTTCTTTAGAGCAAGGTAAATAACGGCCTAATACAACCTAAATTGTATTAGATTTTATGTGAGACCTTCCCATGTTTTTAGCTTAAGAAAAGTTGTGAAACCTTTGTAAGCTAAATCAACATATCTGTGGTTCACTTTTGACCTATAGCTACTGTGGTGCTCAGCCCCTAGATCGTACCTCTGGATTTGCTGTTTTCACTGGTTTGGGGATGTGGCCTGGGCAGCAAGATTTTTCAAAGCATCCCAGGTGATTTGTGTTGCAACCAAGACTGAGCCTTACAATTTAAGATACAGTCATCATGGGCATCAACTGGGAGTTTGCTAGAAATGAGGAATCTGGAGTCTTAACAAATTCTGTTGAATCTAAATGATTCTACTAAGCCAAAATGCTTATTTTAAGCAGATTCCCAGGTGATTGATTTCAGAAATCCTGCTCAAGAGAAGGGGGTCTATTCAGATAGTAATACTAATACTATGTCATTTAAAAGTGTGTGGCACCCACCTCCCAGCTCTCTTGCTCTTGCTTTCACCATGCAAAGTGCCTGCTTCTGCTTCAGCTTCCACCACGACTAGAAGCTTCCTGAAGTCTCCCTCAGTTTCTATTTGGCAATTAACCCAAGCCAATGCCAGTCATAAAAAACTGTGACCTCACTCCTCTTCCTGCCTATCTTGCAAACCTGCTCACCCCCTTCATCCCAGAATTGAAGAGGAGCCTTTATGTTTTCTTTATTCTGCAATGCTTTTGTTTTGTAACAGTTTTGTTCTTGTACCTGGGTATGAACAAGCAATAAACTTAGTTCAGAAGAGAATGTATCTGAACACTTGTCCTTTGATAGGGGAGAACTTTAATTATGCTGCTACACTAAACAAATCTTGTCCCAGGGACTCCACAAGAAGATAGCTCACTGAAAAAATATTATCGGCTCTCTCTCTGAACAAGAACTCGATTAATCTTAAATCTAACCTCTGGCTTTTTTTGGTTCAACATCACTAATTTTATCATATATCTTTTTACCTGTCAGATGCCTCTGGCATAAATATCACAGCACAGTCCCTTATATGACATAATCTCTAAGTTTGAAAAATTTCTCCACTGTACAACAGAGAGAACTTAATGTGCCTTTGTCATCTGACAGTCCCAAGTTCATTAATAGCTCTTAGAATGCACTGGCTTCCCTTTACGGAAATCTCATCTCATTTTTTTCCTCCTGAGAAAAAATTAGCCCCAAACCCATACAGGTAGTCAGTCAATAAATGTTGAAATGCAATAATAATGATGACCAAAAAACTTCATATTCGTCTTTATTCATGGAGGTTGCCATGGTTACCACTAAAATCTTGTTTTGTTTCACTGGTCCTTCAATTCTTTTACATAAGATTCCTCAGGATTTACTGCTTGCCCTCTCCCTCTCCCTTCACTTCCTTGAGGATCAGTGACTGTCACTGATATACCGCACCTGTGCTGTATGCCTGTGACTATTTCAATTTAAAATAAAATACATTGTTTATCATATAACTTTAAGTCCAAAGGATATGAACACATTTAAAGGATAGAAATATGAGAATAGGCAAGTGAGATCCAAGATAGCCAAATAGGAACAGCACTGGATTGCAGCTCCCAGCGAAAATGCAGAGGGTGAGTGATCACTGCATTTCCAAATGATTTTTTATTGCCCACAGACCAGGAGATTCCCGGGCAGAAAAGCACCATGAGTCTCCAGTGCAGCTGTTTCAGCTGGTGCAGTGGGTCTCCTCACAAAAACTCACACAAACCCGGGCACTGTTTCAACTGGTGACTGGAACGCCTGAGAGACAGAGTTGCCCATTCAACTGTAAAAAGAGGGGCTAACACAGGGAGCCAGGTGATCTGGCTTGGCTGGCCCCACCCCCACAAAGACCAGCAATCTGAAATGCTCTAGATTAAGAGTTTCATAGCAAGCACAGCTGGACCCAGGATGGTACCGCCATTACCGAGGCAGACCACCGTTACCGAGGCAGACTACCATTACTGAGGCAGTTCTAATTATACCCCTATAAACAAAATTGCTAAGAAGTTCACACAGCAGCTGGGCAGAAACCACGGTAGCTCAGCAACTCCTCTGCTGGCAGACTGTGACTAGGCTACCTCCTCACTGGGCAGTGCATCTCTGAAAAAAGGTAGCAGCACATCAGGAACTTATAAATAAAGCCCCACCTTCCTGGGACAGAGCACCTGGGAAAAAAAGGTGGTTATGAGTTCCGCTGCAGCAGACTTAAACGCACCTGCCCAGCAGCTCTGAACAGAACAAAGGAGCTCTAAGCTCAGCACTTGAGCTCCTATAAGGGACAGACTGTTTCCTCAAGCAGCTCCCCAAGCCCCAAATAACCAAAGAGACACCTCATAAAGGAGTGCTCAGGCTGACATCTGGCAGGTATCCTTCTGGGACAAACGTAACAGAAGAAGAAACTGGCAAAAACCTTTACTGTTCTGTAGCTGCTGCACGTGATCCCCAGGCAAGCAGGGTCTGGAGTGGACCTCCAACAGTCCTATAGCAGAGGGGCCTGATTGTTAGAAGGAAAACAAAGAAAGGGAAAGAAATAACTTCATCAGCAACAAAAAGGACGTCCACTCAGAGACCCATCTGAAAGTCACCAAATACAAAGACCAGAGGTAGGTAAATACACAAAGATGGGAAGAAACCAGTGCAACAAGGGTGAAAATACCAAAAACTGGAATGCCTCTCCTCCTCCAAGGGATCACAACTCCTCACCAGCAAGGGAACAAGGCTGGATGGAATGAGTCTGATGAATTGACAGAAACAGGCTTCAGAAGGTGGGTAATACCAAACTTCTTTGAGCTAAAAGATCATGTTCTAACCCAAGGCAAAGAAACTAAGAACCTTGAAAAAAGGTTTGACAAAATGCTAAGGAGAATACACAGCTTAGAGAGAAATATAAATGAATTGATGGAGCTGGAAAACACAACACAAGAACTTCACGAAGCATACACAAGTTTCAATAGCTGAATCGACCAAACAGAAGAAAGGATATCAGAGATTGAAGATCAACTAAATGAAATAAAACCAGAAGGCAAGATTAGAGAAAAAAAAGAGTAAAAAGAAATGAACAAAGCCTCCAAGAAATATAAGATTATGTGAAAAGATCTAATCTACATCTGATAGGTGTACCTGAATGTGATGGAGAGAATGAATCCAAGCTGGAAAACAATCTTCAGGATACTATCCAGGAAAACTTCCCCATCCTAACAAGGCAGATCAACATTTAAGTCCAGGAAATACAGAGAACATCACAAAGATATTCCTCAAGAAGAGCAACCCCAAGACACATAATCATCAGATTCACCAGGGTTGAAATGAAGGAGAAAATGCTAAGGGCAGCCAGAGAGAAAGTCGGGTTACCCATAAAGGGAAGCCCATCAGGCTAACAGTGGATCTCTCAGCAGAAACCCTACAAGCCAAAAGAGAGTGAAGGCCAATATTCAACATCCTTAAAGAAATTTCAACCTAGAATTTCATATCCAGCCAAACTAATCTTCATAAGTGAAGGATGAATAAAATCCTTTATGAACAAGCAATTGCTCAGAGATTTATTCACCACCAGGCTTGCTTTACAAGAGCTCCTGAAAGAAGCTCTAAACATAGAAAGCAACAACAAGTACCAGCCACTCCAAAAACATACCAAATAGTAAAGGGCATCACCATAATGAAGAAACTGTGTCAACTAATGGGCAAAACAACCAGCTAGCATCAAAATGGCAGGATCAAATTTACCCACAAAAATATGAACCTTAAATGTAAATGGGCTAAATGCCCCAATCAAAAGACACAGACTGGCAAATTGGATAAAAAGTCAAGACCCATTGGTGTGCTGTATTCAGGAAACCCATCTCACATGCAAGGACAAACAGAGGCTCAAAATAAAGTGATGGAGGAATATCTACCAAGCAAATGGAGAGCAAAAGCAGGAGTTGCAATCCTAATCTCTCATAGAATAGACTTTAAACCAACAAAGATCAAAAGAGACAAAGAAGGGCATTACATAATAGTAAAAGGATCAATGCAACAAGAAGAACTAATGATCCTAAATATATACATGCCCAATACAGGAGCACCCAGATACATAAGAAAGTTGTTAATGATCTACAAAGAGAGTTAGACTCCCAAACAATAATAGTGGAAGACTTTAACACTCCACTGTCAATATTAGATCAACGAGACAGAAAATTAACAAGGATATCCAGGACATGAATTCAGACCTAGACCAAGCAAACCTAATAGACATTTAGAGAACTCTCCACCCCAAATCCACAGAATATACATTCTTCTCAGCACCACATCACACCTACTCTAAAATTGACCACATAATTGGAAGTAACTCATCCTCAGCAAATGCAAAAGAATGGAAATCATAACGGACAGTCTCAGAACACAGTGCAATCAAATTAGAACTCAGAATTCAGAAACTAACTCAGAACCGCACAACTTCATGGACGCCGAATAACTGGCTCTTGAATGCTGACTGGATAAACAATGAAATGAAGGCAGAAATAAAAATGTTCTTCAAAACCAACAAGAACGAAGATACAATGTACCAGAATCTCTGGAATACATTTAAAGCAGTGTCCAGAGGAAAATTTATAGCAAAAATGCCCACATGTGAAGCAAGGAAAGATCTAAAATCGACACCCTATCATCAAACTTGAAAGAGCTAGAGGAGCAAGATCAAAAAAAACTCAAAAGCAAGCAGTAGACAAGAAATAACTAAGAACAGAGCAGAACTGAAGAAGATAGAGACACAAAAAAACCCTTCAAAAAAAAAAAATCAATAAATCCAGGAGCTGGTTTTTTGAAAAGATCAACAAAATAGACCGCTAGCCAGATTAATAAAAAAGAAAAGGGAAGAATCAAATATATGCAATAAAAAACGATAAAGAGGATAACACCACAGATTCCACAAAAATACAAACCACCATCAAAGATTACTATAAACAACTCTATGCACATAAACTAGTAAACCTGGAAGAAATGGATAAATTCCTGGACACTTACGCTCTCCCAAGCCTAAACCAGGAAGAAGTCGAAACCCTGAATAGACCAATAACAAGGTCTGAAGTTGAGGCAGCAATTTATAGCTTACCAACGAAAAAAAGCCCAGGTCCAGACGGGTCCACAGCCGAATTCTACCAGACATACAAAGCAGAGCTGGTACTACTCCTTCTGAAACTATTCCAAACAATCCGAAAAGAGGGAATCCTTCCCAAATCTTTTTATGAGACCAACATCATCCTGATACCAAAACCCGGCCAAGACTCAACAAGAAAAGAAAACTTCAGGCCAATATTCATGATGAACGTAGATGCGAAAATCTTCAATACAATACTGGCAAGCCGTTTGCAACAGCACATCAAAAAGCTTATCCATCATAATCAAGTAGGCTTCATCCTGGGGATGGAATGCTGGTTCAACATACGCAAGTCTATGAATGTAATTCACCACATAAACAGAACCAAAGACAAAAACCATATGATTATCTCAATAGATGCAGAGAAGGCCTTCGACAAAATTCAACAGCACTTTATGCTAAAAATCTCAATAAACTAGGTATCGATGGAACTTATCTCAAAATAGTAAAAGCTATTTATGACAAACCCACAGCCCATATCATTATGAATGGGCAAAAACTGGAAGCATTCCCTTTGAAATCAGGCATTATACAAGGATGCCCTTTCTCATCACTCCTATTCAATATAGTATTGGAAGTTCTAGCCAGAGCAATCAGGCAAGAAAAAGAAATAAAGGGTATTCAATTAGGAAAGGAGGAAGTCAAATTGTCTCTATTTGCAGACAACATGATTGTATATTTAGAAGGCCCCATCATCTCAGCCCCAAATCTCCTTAAGCTGATAAGCAACTTGAGCAGTCTCAGCATACAAAATCAATGTGCAAAAATCACAAGCATTCTTATACACCAATAACAGACTTAAAGAGAGCCAAATCAAGAATGAACTGCCATTCACAATTGCTACAAGAGAATAAAATACCTAGCAATACAACAAACAAAGGATGTAAAGGACCTCTTCAAGGAGAACAACAAACCACTGCTCAAGGAAATAAGAGAGGACACAAACAGATGGAGAAACATTCCATGTTCATGGTTAGGAAGAATCACTAACATGATAATGGCCATACTGCCCAAAGTAGTTTACAGATTCAACGCTATCCCCATTAAGCTACCAATGACCTTCTTCACAGAACTGGAAAAAAACCACCTTAAACTTCATATGGAACCAAAAGAGCACCCACATAGCCAAGTCAATTCTAAGTAAAAAGAACAAAGCTGGAGGCATCACACTACCTGACTTCAAACTATACTACAAGGCTACAGTAATTAAAATAGCATGGTACTAGTACCAAAACAGAGATATAGACCCATGGAACAGAACAGAGTCGTCAGAGGCAACATCACACATCTACAACCATCTGATCTTTGACAAACCTGACAAAAACAAGAAATGGGGAAAGGATTCCCTGTTTAATAAATGGTGTTGGGAAAACTGGCTAGCAGTGTGCAGAAAGCAGAAACTGAACCTCTTCCTGACACCTTACACTAAGATTAACTCCAGATGGATTAAAGACTTAAACATAAGAGCTAACACCATAAAAACCTTAGAAGAGAACCTAGGGAAAACCATTCAGGACATAGGCATAGGCAAAGACTTCATGACTAAAACACCAAAAACATTGGCAACAAAAGCCAAAATATACACATGGGATCTAATTAAACTCCAGAGCTTCTGCACAGCAAAAGAAACAATCATTAGAGTGAACCAGTAATCAACTAAATGGGCAAAAAATTTTGCAATCTACCCGTCTGACAATGGACATATCCAAAATCTACAAAGAAGTAAAACAAATTTACAAAAAAAAAAACAAACCCATCCAAAAGTGGGCAAAGGATATGAACAGACACTTTTCAAAAGAAGAATTATATGAGGCCAACAAACATATGAAAAAATGCTCATCATCACTGGTCATTAGAGAAATGCAAATCAAAACTACATTGAGATGCCATCTCACGCCAGTTAGAATGGCGATCATTAAAAAAAAATCTGGAAACAACAGATGCTGGAGAGGATGTGGAGAAAAAGGAACACTTTTACACTGTTGGTGGGAGTGTAAATTAGTTCAACCATTGTGGAAGACAGTGTGGTGCTTTCTCAAGGACCTAGAAATAGAAATTCCATTTGACCCAGCAACCCCATTACTGGGTATATATCCAAAGGATTATAAGTTATTCTATTATAAAGATACATGCACACATATGTTCACTGCAGCACTGTTTACAATAGCAAAGACTTGGAACCAACCCAAATGCCCATGGATGATAGACTGGACAGGGAAAATGTGGCACATATACACCATGGAATACTATGCAGCCATAAAAAATGATGAGTTCCTGTCCTTTGTAAGAATATGGTAGAAGTTGGAAACCATCATTCTCAGCAAACTAACACAGGAACAGAGAATCAAGCACCACATGTTCTCATTCATAGGCAGGTGTTGAACAATGAGAACACATGGACACAGGGAAGGGAACATCACACACTGAGGTCTATTGTGAGGGGGTTAGGGGAGGGACAGTGGGGGGTGGGAAGTTGGGGAAGGATAACATGGGGAGAAATGCTGGATATAGGTGATGGGGATGGAGGCAGACAATGTGGTTTGCTGCCTCCATCCCCATACATTGTCATGTATGTACCTATGCAACAATCCTGTATGTTCTTTACATGTACCCCAGAACTTAAAATGCAATTAAAAATATATATATATATAGGATAAATAAAGAAATATGAGAATGATGTTATAAAAAATCACAATACAAGACTTTTCCAATTGGATCAAATTGTAAAAGTAAGTGAAAAAAATAAAACTTTTATAATTAAGCTACTATGGTTTCTTATTGGATTAACAAATGTTTCTTCTGTCAGAAATACTTCCATAAGATATATATGAATACTGAAAAAATATGACTTTCACCCTAAAAACAATTTAAAGCAACTCCTGCTATGTGTGTCTGCAATGTTCTTCTCACAATGTATGTATGGACATTTTCCCTTGGATTATGAGTGGTGTTAATGAATCTTGATGCTGTTCCCTCCCAGACTATAAGATTACCCAATCGTGCTCCCTAAAATATTCATTGCATTGGTATGTGTATCTGCCACATTCAGTAGCCCTCCTCTGTAGTTTTCTATGGGGCTACAGCTTGGCTACACATTACAAAGTTGCACATTCATTTGTTAAACAGCCTCACTCATATAGCAATAGCTGTTAGCTACATTCTCATTCATTCATTGCATCAGTCCAGCCCTGAAACTTGATTGATTGGCTTAGATCTAATCTTTGACTATTTCACTTTATGATTTACCATTTACCAGAAGATAGGGCTGCCAAGAACTAGATATATCCGTAGTTAGGTCCACACAGTGTAGGCAACCAATGTCTACTTGTTGCTAGTCCCATGTTGAGTGATCTTAGTTATAGGGTAGCGATGAATGTTCTTTCCTCTGCCTATGGTCTCAATTATATAAAATTGCCAATATTTGGCCATTTTAATCTACAAATGAATAATGTTGTATGATTCTGCCAGTATCCCTTATTCAGGTAGGGAATAGAAGGGAAGAGGATGCTCCCTGTTTCATTTTGGTATACCTATAGCTCTCAAGTTCTGCAATTCTACCCAAAGTTCCAGACTCTCAAGCCTAACTTTAAAAACTGGAGAAGCTCTGAAATTCTTATGAGAAACATAAACTTATGCAAAGTCAGGCAGATAAATCATGAATGAATTAGTTGAGCTTTCTCCTGCTCTTTTATCTTACTCACAGTTGTTAGAAGGCCAGCATAAGGAAAGCATAGAAGAATGAAAAGCATGAACATTTACTCATAGAAACTGCAAACGGCAAGGAAGACAGAAAGGCCAACATAATTGCTTTCTTTTGGAGCAGGGAGGCTAACGTAAAAAACACATGCTTCCCACAGGGCTTTGCCAGGTTTCATATCCAAGAATATGTGGGAAATTCCTTTGAAAGGGAGATAGAAAAATCAATGGCTAATATTTTTCAACCCTCATCCAACCAAGAGACACAGAATAGTTACTATACTTGGGGCCCTCATGCCCAGTGCAACTCTATCTTTTCATGACTATGATAAGGATACTGAATACAAATATAATTTAATATAAGGAGAAGGGTTGGTTTGAGACAAACACATACCAGACATGGCATAGGGGAAAATGAGAAAATGAAATAACAAGTATGTCCATCCCATTAACTCACATTTAATAATAACATATAGAAGACTCAGTTCTATTATGTTCTACAATTTTTCACTTTACTCACCACCTACAATTCTCTGGTTTGCTTTATCATTTTATGACCTTAGTCACAGAAGTTATAAATGTTATACCTACATACCTGTTAACAAATTTTCTCTTGCACATTCTCCATGGTATAATATCATATATAGTCTCCAACAAGCTGTGTGTCCCTTGCTCAAGTTATTAAAGCCTCTATGTCTCATATTCTTCATCTTTAAAATAAAAATGCTAAATGCTACAGTTAAAGAATAGCAGGAATACTAGATTCCAGTGGGGAAGCCTTTGTGATCAACTTTGTGATCCTGAAAGTAGTGAGGAAGGATACTGTGGTTGAGTTTTCCCCAAATGTGGAATAAGTGCCATGTAGGACCATGTGAGTGGACATGAACAGGCCTTCTTTGGAATAATTATGTATTTTTTTAAACTTCTATTATGTCCATTGATACTGGTTTCATGTTGGTGATTCAATTAAACAAAATTATTTAAACAATTTAGGGTTAAAAGTGAAAATATGTTAAGAAACATAGTAAATATTAATAAGTTATTTAAGAGGGTGATGGTGAACAAGTAATTTATAGATTCAATGCTATCCCCATCAAACCACCCTTAACTTTCCTCATAGAATTGGAAAAAACTACTTTAAATTGCATATGGAACCAAAAAAGAGCCTGCATAGCCAATACAATCCTAAGCAAAAAGAACAAAGCTGGAGGCATCACACTACCTGACTTCAAACTATACTACAAGTCTACAGTAACAAAACCAGCATGGTACTGGTACCAAAGCAGATATATAGACCGATGGAACAGAACAGAGACCTCAGAAATAATACAACACATCTACAACCCTCTGATCTTTTACAAACCTGACAAAAACAAGCAATGGGGAAAAGATTCCCTACTTAAATAAGTGGTGTTGGGAAAATTGGCTAGCCATATGCAGAAAGCTGAAACTGGATCCCTTCCTTATACCTTATACAAAAATTATCTCAAGATGGATTAAAGACTTAAATGTAAGACCTAAAACCATAAAAATCCTAAAAGAAAACCTATGGAATACCATTTAGTACATAGGTCTGAACAAAGACTTCATGACTAAAACACCAAAAACAATGGTAGCAAAAGCCAAAATTAACAAATGGGATCTAATTAAACTAAAGAGCTTCTGCAAAGCAAAAAAAAAACTATCATCAGAGTGAACAGGCAACCTACAGAATGGAAGAAAATGTTTGCAATCATCCATCTGACAAAGGGCTAATATTCCAAATCTACAAAGAACTTCAACAAATTTGCAAGAAAAAAACCCCATCAAAAAGTGGGCAAAGGATATGAACAGGCACTTCTCCAAAGAAGACATTTATGCAGACAACAGACATATGAAAAAATGCTCACCATCAGTGGTTATTAGAGAAATGCAAATCAAAACCACAGTAAGATACCATATCATGCTAGTTAGAATGGCGTTCATTAAAAAGTCAGGAAACAACAGATGCTGGAGAGGATGTGGAGAAATAGGAATGCTTTTATGTTATTGGTGGGAATGTAAATTAGCTGAACCACTGTGGAAGACAGTGTGGCAATTCCTCAAGGATCTAGAACTAGAAATACAATTTGACCAGCAATCCCATTACTGGGTATATACCCAAAGGATTACAGATCACTCTACTATAAAGACATATGCACACATATGTTTATTGTGGCACTATTGACAATAACAAAGACTTGGAACCAACTCAAATACCCATCAATGATAGACTGAATAAAGAAAATGTGGCACATATATACCATGGAACACTATACAGCCATAAAAAAAGATGAGTTCATGTCCTTTGCAGGGACATGGATGAATCTGGAAACCATCATTCTCAGCAAACTGGCACAAGAACAGAAAACCAAACAGCACATGTTCTTACTCACAGGTGGTAGTTGAACAATGAAAAGACATGGACACAGGGAGGGGAACATCACATACCAGGGCCTGTCGGGGGTTGGGGGCAGGGGGAGGAATAACATTAGGAGAAATATCTAATGTAGATGACAGGTTGATAGGTGCAGCAAACTACCATGGCACATGTATACTGGTGTAACAAACCTGAACATTCTGCACATGTATCACAGAATTTAAAGTAGAATAATAATAAAAAAAGGTGGTGGTGAATCACCAGGGTCTGGGAAAAAATGCACTGGTGATTCTCAATGAAAACACTGGAACCATGTTTACTAGTTTTTTTTCCAAATGCTATTATCTTTGAAAACCTGATAAATAGAACTATCTTGTTGGAATTTGCTAACAGTACGTATTTATGCAGTGTTCTTCATTGAAAGCCTGAATTCTAAGAATCTGATCCATTCACAAAGCTGTTCTTTGAATTCTGAGGAGTTCTGACCTTCTTCAAAACCAAAGCCAAAGAATAGGTAAGACAGAGATGTGTGGAAGAGCAGTAAATGTACATGATCCTCTTCAGCCCAGGGAAAAGCACTGTCATTCCCACCTTCTTACACCATCACAGATTCTTGCGCGCTTGCATCTGACTGGCACTGTGTTCAGCCCTTTGCAAGTATTATCTCATTTCCTTGTAACAATCCTATAAAGTAAATCTTTTTTTCTTTGCTTGTTATATGATATATTTTTTAAATTTTACTTTAAGTTCTGGGGTACATGTGCAGATCATGCAGGACTGTCACATAGGTAACACCTGCCATGGTGGTTTGCTGCCTCCATCCCTCCACTACCTACATTAGATATTTCTCCTAATGGTATGCCTCCCCAATCTCCCACCACCTGAAATCCCTGCCCTAGCCCCCGACTCCCCAACAGACCCCACTGTGTAATGTTCCCCTCCCTGTGTCCATGTGTTTTCATTGTTCAACACCCACCTATGAGTAAGAACATGCGGTGTTTGGTTTTCTGTTCTTGTGTCAGTTTGCTGAGAGTGATGGTTTCCAGATTATTCCATGTCCCTGCAAAGGACACGAACTCATCCATTTTTATGTCTGCATAGTATTCCATAGTGCATTATGTGTCACATTTTCTTTATCCAGTCTATCTTAGATGCATTTGGGTTTGTTCCAAGTCTTTGCTATTGTAAACAGTGCCGCAATGAACATACGTGTGCATGTATCTTTATAACAGATTGAATTATAATCCTTTGGGTATATACACAGTAATGGGATTGCTGGGTCAAATGATATTTCTATTTCTAGATCCTTGAGGAATTGCCACACTGTTTTCCACAATGGTTGAACTAATTTACACTCCCACCAACAGTGTAAAATTGTTCCTATTTTTTCACATCCTCTCCAGCATCTGTTGTCTCCAGATTTTTTAATGATCACCATTCTAACTGGCATGAGATAGTATTTTATTTCCATTTTATGTAGAACAAGATTAACTGCTGTGTCCCGGTTGCATCGTTTGAAACTGGCTGAGACAGGGTTCAAACCAAGATCTTTGTAATGACAAACCATGACCCTATTTTGGATCTTTAATAAAGAGTGATTTTGAGAGAAATCAAATTGTTTCTGATTAAGATCCAGAAGTTTTCATTATATTTGGCTGGTACTTCAAAATGTAATTGTTAGGTGCAATGTTCCATTTTAAATTAGCTGACAAAATACTGCTATGACCAAAGATAAAAGGGGAATACTGTAAATGATCATGAGTTTTCATCCTAACTTTCACCAAGATAAAATGATTTATTTGAAAAGATTTCGCCATTAATTATTTGATTAGAAAGCCATTTTGTTTTAGAATCATTTTATCTTCACCCACTAAATACAAATAAAATTCACAATGTGGGAAGTTAACAAGAGTAAAGCTTTTTAAATTTTTATTTTTAAAGGTTTATACATAATATATTCATTTTCTGATCTCATTTGGTGTCAATCTAAAGATAATTTCTAATAAATTTTATAGATAAAATATTTGTGGTGTCTGTGTAAATGTGTGCATGTGTGTAAATGTACGCACACTGGAAGCTCTAGCATGCCAGTTTAGGCACCATGGATAATCTAATTTCCCTCAAACTAAAAGACCTACTAAGGAAAATATTAAAATGAATATATGTCCTGGATCATGAGGTCCTGAAAATGGAATTGGGATTAATCAAGAGCAGAGCAGTCTCTTGGGATAATTTTGGTTTTGTAGTTTGTGTTGGAAAAGACTTTTTTGTATCTCTTTGGCTGGCGCCACTCATGTGTCTTCTGTTGTAACTTCCTTGGGCTTTCTTTCAAATGTTTCAAGAATTGGCTATTAGATAAATTGTGATCAATGATCCCTTTCTGCTTATACAAGCAAACTTATTAAAATAATTACAAGTCCTGTCTGTAGAGAGCTCTTTCATCTCAGGGGAATGTATATTAGCACTTAGGAGAAGAACAATTCAATATAACTAAGACCAAATGAGCAAAGAGGTATACATGATGGTGGCTTAATTTAGGGAAGTATTAGAAACAGGAAGGATACCAAATAATGCAACAGAATAGTGAGCAACACCAAAAAATAGCAAGAATTAACCAGATGATCTCATTTCTCTAAGCCTCCTTTTACTTATCTATAAAATGAGTACAACAGTAATTCTTTATAGAGATATTAAAGGCATTAGATTATATAAATACAATTTGATACACAAAATTCTCAGCATTTACCTGGCACATACTATATATTCACTAAACAGATACTACTATAGAGAGGCAGTATACTGACATATAGAGTCTCAGATCAGACTGCCTGAACTATTTATCACGCTGACTGTGTGACCTGGGACAAGTCAGCTAACCTCATTGTGCCTCATCTTTAAAATGAAAGTTATCATAATGTTATAAGATTGTCGTAATAATTGTGTTAATACATATGAAGCCCTTAAAACAGTATCTACCATTTAAGAAGAACTCAAAGATTGTTAGCCATTGTTCATCATAATTCAGAATGCTAATTAAATCTTTATATTGTTTGAATAATTAAACTACTTTTATAAAGTTTTTCAGCTCAAGCAATTAGAATTTTTAGTTATTTAAAAACCAAATAAAAATGTAGGAAAGAATTATGTAGTGTGAGTGCAGAATCATAATATTGTTTTTTAAAAAAATCTTGAAAGGATGTTGTAAATGTCAAAAAGAAAAAATCATCCAGTTTGATGTATTTTATAGTAAATCTCTAAAATGTACACATTTTGATATTAATACAAATGTTAATAGACATTACAGGGGCGTAAAGCTGATTTTTGTAACCACATAATTTATGCATTTGGCATATTGTTACCACGAGCTACTATAAAGATTTAGACAAAGTTACACTATTCATTCCAACATTCCCCCAGAACGACTCCAATTCAGAGCTTTTTATTTTCATAGCTTGTTACACACCTCCTTGAAAGCATAACTTATGTCTCAGATGACAAAAAAGTTAAGCCTGAAATATTAACTGTTCTGTTTATTCCACAGTATTGAAGAGTGAAAAAACGAAGGCCACCTGGTCCAGATTACAAATCCAGCAGTGGTTATTTTTGCCTCTCTTCAGAACTCCTCCTTCTAGCGCCCTCCTGTTTGTCTCCTTGGACCTACTCATTATTCTTATTATCGCTATTTTTGTTCCACATTTGCAATGTTCCTGCTTTTTGTTGGAGAAGGAAGACAATGAATATGATAGTGAGGCAAGAGATGTCAGTGACGGGACACACCACTATGGGGGCCAGGCTTCATGATGGGCACTGCAGACACGTAAGCTGTAGTCTTCGCAAAGATTTAAAAAATGGGTATTTTTACCTTCTTTTTCAAATAAGTAAACTGAGGCTCAGAAAGTTAAAGTGCTTGCTTGTAGTCACACAGATACTACATGTCACAATGATATTCACAAACAAGTCTGTGTGACGTTCATGTCCTTATTACATGTCCCTACCACACTGTTTCTGCTGAAAGTCCCTTTGTGGAAGGGTTTGGGTCTTCTTCTTGTCAAACTAACAGCAACAACAAAAACAACAACAACAAAATGGAACTCAGCAAAGAAAAAAAACAAACTAACTAATGAAGGAAATACAGCAAAAGTTGATTCCTGAGCTCTTTGGTTTGTAGAACAATGACCATATTGTCTTTATTCTTTTTCCCCCAATTTTTTAAAGTGAGCATTCATTCAGTTTTTTAAAGTGAGCATTAATAATGTGAACAACACAAGTCTAGGATAATGAAACAAGTATTTCTTTAAAAAAATTTTTTTTTGGCTGGGCACTGTGGCTCAGGCCTGCAATCCCAGCACTTTGGGAGGCCAATGCAGGTGGATCACAAGATAAAGAGTTCAAGACCAGCTTGGTCAATATGGTGAAAACTCATCTCAACTAAAGATACAAAAAAAATTAGCTGGCCATGGCAGTGCGTGCCTGTAATCCCAGCTACTCTGGGAGGTGGAGGTTGCAGTGAGCCGAGATTGTGCCTTTGCACTCCAGCCTGGGCTGCAGAGATAGACTCCATCTCAAACAACAATCACCACCAACACCACCAACCTTTTTTTAGGGAAAGGTGTTTTCTAATAAAGGCTTAAGTTATTATTCATCCCACTTGTGTTAGTGTTTATATGGTGAACACAAAAATTTTAAAAGGAAAGAAACAACAACAATGAAAAATCAGTCAAATAACAATAGCAACAAAAAACTTCAAGATGCAGAGAAATGCATCATTTAGTAGGGAATGGGAAATAGCAAATCATATTTGTCATTTTGAATTAGGAACAAGCTTTACATTTCTCACGCCATTCAGCTAAATGTTTAGATTTGCTGTGATCTGAATCAGAACTGAGATTCAAACATGTCTTTTCCAAGTTTTTAATCTCTACAATGCCTGGATTCCAAACTTTGCCTCATTGAGTAAATCACTTACTCAGAAACAGCTCCATCAAACACCCAGAGGCTTGAACCCCCTTATTTCCTCACTGTCTCAGTCTTTCTCCCTCACTCCCTTTCTTCGCTTCTTTCCACCTACGCTTAACAAAGGACCCTGTTCAAATGGACAGGATGGTCTGTGTGCACCACTGAACCAGCACAGGGGAACTGGGACACACCAGACATTCCTCGTTACTCCCTACCTCAGCCATTTCTCAGTAAGTTTTCTTCTAGCCACACCATTGTGCTTCCCTATAACCTGAATGTCTGCCTGAACGCTTAGGATGATTTTATTTTATTCGTTAATTTATTTTTTGAGACAGAGTCTTGCTCTGTTGCTCAGGCCAGTGTGCAATGGTGCAATCTCAGCTCACTGCAACCTCCGCCTCCTGGGTTCATGCAATTCTCCTGCCTCAGCCTCCCATGTAGCTGGGATTACAGGCATATGCCACCATGCCTGGCTAATTTTTGTAGTTTTAGTAGAGATGGGGTGGGTTTCACCATGTTGGCCAGGCTGATCTCGAACTCCTAACCTGAGGTGATCCGCCTACCTTGGCCTCCCAAAGTGTTGGGATTATAGGCGTAAGCCACCATGCCCGGCCCTTACGATGTTTTTAGACAGGTGGATTTCAGCATAATGTTGCTTAAGAGATTATCAACTAGTTTTGAGTTTTGTGGAAGGTGAGTTGAGTTTTCAGGAAGAAAGGAAGGATTTTCCTTTCTTCCTGAGGCCCTGTTGACATTTTTCTGAAGAATTTTCTGAAGTATTCTCTTTCTCTTTGTCTCTCTCTCTTCTATTTAATCAGCTTGGTCCCTTAAATAAAAAGTATTTCATAATTAAGTTTAACCTGGTAGAACCCAGGTATGGGAGTGTTTCATAATGTGATGAAAGGTAAGAGAAATACTGTCAATTTAATTACACATTATTCATAGATACTAATATCAGATAATGAGACACTCTTTTCTAAATGTGGGGAAATAAGTTAATTCTAAATCAAATCTAAAATTATACCTCCTGCTATATTTTTATTTTACTTCAGTGATGCCATTATCTTTTCTCCCAAAAGCAATGTGTTTTCGAGCCACAATGCTCTAGTTGGTTTTAAATCCATGTCCTTCATTTAGAAGCACAATGATCCCCAATCAGCTCCTTTGTACTGACATATTGCCATAAATATAGTCATAAAATGTTCGAGAGCAGCATATGGGTGAAGGGCTTTGTTCTATTTTGGCTGAAGGAAAAATATAAGTAATTTTGCTCAGAGTCTAAAGCAAAAAGGGACAGAAAAGAGATCAAACTTACAACTTGAAGCTCGTTGAGAAGCGGCTAAAAGTTACCTAAAGTGCAGGACATCATCATATACAGGTATGAATGACGCTGAATCTTAGAGGAACTTGTGTCTCCTCTCCACGTTACTCTCCACCTCATCTCCCTGCCATTATCCTTTATTCCCACACATGGGCAGATGCATATACAAGTTGACACATACCAAAAGCAGTGGGTAGAAATGTGAATTTAACATTATGTAACTCTTCCTTTAAGTTCCTGTAACTTCATTGTGTAATTTTCATGTCCTTATTTAAACATTCCTTATCATACCATGAAAGGAGTTGATTAAATCCTTTCAGGTTTAATTATTCAGCATTCAAAATTAACTTGTAGGCCCGGCATAGTGGCTCAGGCCTGTAATCCCAGCTCTTTGGGAGGCTGATCACTTGAGGTCAGAAGTTCGAGACCAGCCTGGCTAACATGGTGAAACCCTGTCTCTATTAAAAATTCAAACGATTAGTTGAGCTTGGTGGTGCACACCTGTCATTCCAGCTGCTTGGGAGGCTGAGGCAGGAGAATTGCTTGAACCTGGGAGGTGGAGGTTGTGAGTGAGCTGAGATGGCACCACTGTACTGCACTCGGCCTGTGTGACAGAGAAAGACTCCATCTCAAAAAAAGACAAATTAACTAGTAAAATTTCCATATTCTACTTTTAAAAGCTGAAAATCACTAAGAAAATTTGTGTACATCCAATTTACCAAAAGAATTTAAAAATAAATGTGTAGCCAATAATATAAAATGTAACTAAATGTAAATATATTTAAAAATAAACATATTTATTTTTTACATTTTAAAAAGAAACTTTTATTTATATATCCAAAACCTTAATTTTTGTGTTTGTACAATGCAAATTATCATACTTGTTTTACTATCTGCAACGAGGGCTTGTGATGGTTAATACTGAGTAACTTGATTGGATTGAATGATGCAAAGTATTGATCCTGGGTGTATCTGTGAGGCTGTTGCCAAAGGAGATTAACATTTGAGACACTGGGCTGGGAAGGTAGACCCACCCTTAATCTGGGTGGGCACAATCTAATCAGCTGCCAGCAAGTATAAAGCAGGCAGAAAAATGTGAAAAGACTAGACCTAGCCTCCCAGCCTACGTTTTTTCTCCCATGTTGGACGTTGTCTGCCCTTGAACATCATACTCCAAGTTCTTCAGTTTTGGGATTCAGACTGGCTCTCCTTGCTACTCAGCTTGTAGATGGCCTATTGTGGAAACTTGTGATTGTGTGATTAATACTCAATACTATATATATGTATATGTATGTGTGTATATATATATATATATATATGTAAAGGGGAGTTTAATTATTAATCCTGTTAGTATATATAGTATATACATCCTATTAGTTCTGTCTCTTTAAGGAATTGTGACTAATACAGATTTTGGTACCCGGAGTGGAGTCCAGAAGAGGAGAAGTTTCTGCAACAGGTCCAGGCCACTGTGCAAGCTGTTCTGCCACTTGGGCTGTATGACCCAATAGATCCAACAGTGCTTGAGGCGTCAGTCGTAGATCAGGATGCTGTTTGGAGCCTCTGGCAGGCCCCCATAGGCGAATCACAATAGAGGCCTCTAGGATTTTGGAGCAAGGCCCTACCATCTTCTGCAGGTAATTACTCTCCATTTTTATTTATTTATTTTTTGAGATGAGTCTCACTCTGCTGCCAGGTTAGAGTGCAGTGTCACCATCTTGACTCACTGCAACCTCTGACTCCCTGGTTCAAGCTATTCTCCTGCTTCAGCCTCCCAAGCAGCTGGGGTTATAGGCATGCGCTACCAGGCTCAGCTAATTTTTTTGAATTTTTAGTAGAAACGGGGTTTCACTATGTTGGCCAGGATGATCTCAATCTCCTGACCTCATGATCCACCCGCCTCAGCCTCCCAAAGTGCTGGGATTACAGGCATGAGCCACTGCACCTGGCCACTACTTTCCTTTTGAGAGACAGCTCTTGGCCTGTCACTGGGCTTTGATGGAAACTGAATGTTAAACTATAGGTCATCAAGTCACCACATGACCTGAACTGCCCATGGGTGCTTTCTGACCCATCTAGCCATAAAGCAGGTTGTGCACAGCAGCATTCCATCATCAGATGGAAGTGGTATATAAGTGATCAGGCTTCGGCATGTCCTGAAGGCACAAGTAAGTTACATGAAGAAGTTGCTCAATTTACCAGGTTTCCACTCCTGCCACCCTGTCTTCTCTACCCCAGCCAGCACTGATGGCCTCATGGAGAGTTCCTTATGATCAGCTGACAGAGGAAGACGAGTCTAGGGCATGGAAAACAAATGGTTCTGCATGATACGTGGGCACCACCCAAAAGTGGACAGCTGCAGCACTATAGCCCCTTTCTAGGGCATCCCTGCAGGATGGCAGTGAAGGGAAATCTTCTCAGTGGGCAAAACTCTGAGCAGTGCACCTGGTTGTGCACTTTGCATGGAAGGAAAATGGCCAGATGTATAATTATATACTGATTCATGGGCTGCAGAAATGGTTTGGCTGGATGGTCAGGGACTTCGAAGAAACAGACTGGAAAATTGGTGACAAGGAAATTTGGGGAAGAGGTAGGTGAATGGACCTCTCTAGTCAAAAACTGTGAAGATCACTGTATCCCATGTGAGAGCTCACCAGCAAGTGACCTCAGCAAAGGAGGATTTTAATAAGTGTATAGGATGACCTGTTCTGTTGACACCACTCAGCCTCTTTTCCCAGCCACCCCTGTCATGCCCAACAGGCCCACGAACAAAGTGGCCATGGTGGCAGGGATGGAGATTACACATGGACTCAGCAACATGGACTTCCACTCACCAAGGCTGACCTGGCTACAGCCACTGCTGAGTGTTCAGTTTGCCAGCAGCAGAGACCAACACTGAGCCCTTGATATGTCACCGTTCCTCAGGGTGATCAGCCAGCCACCTGGTGGCATATTGATTGTATTCAACCTCCCCCATCATGGAAAGGGCAGAGGTTTGACCTCACTGGAATAGATACTTACTCCAGATATGGGTTTCCCTATCCTGCACACAATGCTTCTGCCAAGACTACCATCCATAGATGCCTGGAATGCCTTATCCACCATCATGGAATTCCGTACAGCATTGCCTCTGACCAAGACACTCACCTTATGGCTAAAGAAGTGCAGCAGTGGGCTCATACTCATGGAATTAGCTGGTCCTACCATGTTCCCCATCATCCTCAAGGAGCTGGATTGATAGAAGGGTGGAATGGCCTTTGGTAGTCACAATTACAACACCAATTAGGTGACAGTACTTTTCAGGGCTGGGGAAATGTTTTCTGGAAGGTCGTGCATACTTAGAATTAGCATCCAATATGTGGTACTGTTTCTCCCATAGCCAGGATTCACGGGTCCAGCAATCATAGGGTGGTAGTGGAATTGGCACCACTCACCATCACCCCTAATGATCCACTAATAAAATTTTTGCTTCCTGTTTTCATGACATCATGTTCTGCTGGCCTAGAGGTCTTAGTTCCAGAGAAAGGAACACGGCCACCAGGAGACACAATGATCCCATTAAACTGGAAGTTAAGATTGCCATCTGGACACTTTGGGCTCCTCCTACCTTTAAGTCTAACAGCTAAGAAGAAAGTTACAGTGTTGGCTGGGTGATTGACCTGGACTATCAAGATGAAATCAGTCTACTACTGCACAACAGAGGTCAGGAAGAGTATGCATGCAATACAGGAGATCCATTAGTGTGTCTCTTAGTATTACCATGCCCTGTGATTAAGGTCAATGAGAAACTACAACAGTCCAATTCAGGCAGGATTACAAATGGCCCAGACCCTTCAGGAATGAAGGTGTGGGTCATTCAACCAGGAAACACACACACACACACGCACACACACACACAACCTGTTGAGGTGGTTGCTGAAGGCAAAGGCAATACAGAATGGGTAGTAGAAGAATATAGTCATCAATACTGTCTACAATCACATGACCAGTTGCAGAAATAAGGACTAATTGTCATGTATTTCCTCCTCCTTTTGTTAAAAACATATTTGTGCATGTATACAATTGTACTAAGAAAATATCTTCATTGTATTTCCTTTCTCCTCTATAATGTGACATAAGATTAATTGGCTTCATATCAGCATTAATGTATTGTTAACTTATGTAATAGCATTTGGGTTGGGGATTGGTGTGTTTCCAGTTGTACAAAGGATAGTTATTTTATGATAGGTGTAATTATGACCTTATTATTGTCTTTATTTGAAGATCATGTATGATCTCAGGAGATATGTATGGGTTCAAGTTGACAAGGGGGTGAACTGTGAAGGTTAATACTGAGTGTCAACTTGATTGGATTGAAGGATGCAAAGTATTGAGCCTGAGTGTGTCAGTGAAGGTTATGAACATTTGAGTCAGTGGGCTGGGGGTGGCAGACCCACCCTTCATCTGGGTGGGCATGATCTCATCAGCTGTCAGTGATTAGCAGGCAGAAAAACATGAAAAAACTAGGCTGGCCTAGCCTCCCAGCCTATATCTTTCTCCCATGCTGGATACTTCCTGCCCTCAAATATCAGACTCCAAGTTTTTCAGTCTGGAGACTCCGACTGGCTCTCCTTGCTCCTCAAATTTGCAGATGGCGAATTGTGGGACCTTGTGATCATGTGAGTTAATACTTACTGAATCCCCCTTTATATATTATACATCTACCTTATTAGTCCTGTCCCATCAGAGAACCTTTACTAACACAGCATTACATAAAATAACCCATCTGGACATATCCAGTGCATTTATTTCTTGGTACATTTTATTCAATACGTATTATCAGAGTAGTCACCTACTGTTGCACATGCTGAAATGAGTTGCAGCCATAGAAATATATAAAAACAGAAGAGTCTCATTAAAAAAAAGAGCCAGCATAATGCTTGTTTTCTTGCCAAGAAGCCTAGTAGTTAACATAATAGTTTCCTTTCAAAGTATCTTATTTTTCCATATAGAGAATCTGGGTCTGCAAGACAATCAAACTGGTTTTTCTTAAATGGATTCAGTTTGCAGATAGATAGTGAAAACCATCTATCTCCAGTGGGCCAAGATTAATCAGTTCTACTCTTGCTTCATCTCACCTGGGTTTCATCTGCTGGTAAAATGATAGTACAGCAATGAGGAAGACGGCGTGCCATGAAGAAAAAAAGAGTTTGAAATCTTAGCAGATCTACTCATTTCCCCTGCACCTGGGCAGGGTTAACCTCCCAAAGAAAGAGGGGCGGAATTATCTATAAGCTCTTGAATGAGCAGAGAGACGAACAGCTGTTGACAAATTGATTTCAGTGGCTGAGTTCCGCAGCGGCTGGCAGTGGGGCTGGAGTGGCAGCGGGCTGCTGTGCCTACCCACCAGGGTGGTTACCATCGTTAAGACAATTCTAGAGCGCCTAACTAGAGAAGGAGAGAGAGGGGATCGCTGCAGAGGCAGGATGGCAGAGAGGTAGAATCCCGATCGACAGGGCACACCAAGGGCCTTAAACAGAGGAAGGAACAAACAGCAGGGTAAAAAAAACACTGCTTGCTACCCTGTCTTCCTGATAGTCCCGTTGCCAGATAAAACTATTTAGTCTTTTCAGGTCCCATTGTGCAGCCTTCTTTCCAGTACACTGAGTTCTCTATGGAACTTGCCGTAGCTCCCTAAGGCTTATGCAGATGCTTTATGAGATGAACCCCATGTGGTTTCCACATCCATTCTCTGTGTGCAGGAACACACAAGAAGCCTCCACATCTTTCGGATACCTTTTATGGGAGCAAGGGTGCCTCATGCCAAAACACAGGACCAGAAAAGCAGGATGAGACACAAGCGCAGGAAACTGCTGTCTACAAGAGCCAAATATTTAGATACTAGAAAAAGGTTGCCAAAGGCTTCATTTCCTGCATATATGTGCCAGATGTACATGTCTAAGGGTCAAATTTCCGATATGGTTTTAATCCAGCTCTTAAGAGTACATGGTTTACATATTTGAAATTGCCTGTGTATATAAAAGAAGGAACTGATTCATGGTGTGGAGATCCTTTTATCAATGAATTTTCGTAGTGGCTATCTCTGTATTTACTTGACTGGTGGTATTTGTCTGTCATTGTTTGAAAATGCAGATGTAAAAACTTCTTTCAAACAGAAGTAAGTCCTCTAAGGGTTAAAGGAAGACAAGTCCTCCTGAAATTCCTCTGTCACCTTCTCTAGGATCTACAGTACAGACAGTCCTCAATTTAGGATGGCTCCACTTGACTTTTTTTATTTTATGATTGGTTTATCAGGACGTAACCCCATCACAAGTCAAGGAGCATCTATACAGTAAATTGTCAGAAATTTGCCACCACTATTTAGAATGATGAATGAGTGGCACAAAAATAAACATTATCCAACTGCCCTCTATTTAACAAAGGCAAATTTATAGAATATTATAGTTTCCCAAAACATATGTAAGACTCATTACCATCTTTTTTCACCTTTTAGGAAGGCTTCATAATCAAAATCAAAATGTTTACTCATACTGTAGAAGCGAGCACTTTGCGATTTTTTTTTTCCTTAATCACTTCTCAAAAAGAAACAAGAGTAAGAAAGTCCTGTGCTCATGATTTTATATAACATAAATGATGGCCCCCTGCTCACCATTTATTTCCTAAAACACTGCTTAACTTGTGTAGATCTAGAGGTAAGAGAATAAAAGGGCAGGAGAGATATCTGCACTTCATGGCCAAAAATGTGCATTTGACATTAATATGTCCTTCATCCCCCATGATTCTTACACATGTTTTGATGTTGAAAGAAGAGCCTCTATAACATTCTAGTTACATTTAATTGGCATAATCTTATTAGCAGACAGAATTCACTCAGGGAGATTACTTAGCCAAGCTCTTAGGACACATAGGTGTTGAAAACAAGGATTTAAACCCAAGCAAGTATGTTTGATTCCAAAGTCAAATATCATACTATTACCATATTGACTTTTGCATTCACAGGTCAACCTTTGTCCATCATATTACACTTAGGTAGTTGACATTTCCACTTCAGGCCCAAATTAGATTTGACAAATTGACTCAGTCCAGCTGGGTTTGTTTTCTGACACTGGCAGCAAAAACATTTTGGCCTCTGTAACATAGAACCTGTAGATTCATGTCCCAGTTATTGTTTCATCATAATCTATTGTCAATCTGCAAAGTTTATGAATATACATGTAGAAACCACGACACAAAGTACTCGCATTTGTTCAGACACTAAGTTAAGGAAGATTTTCATATCCTGGGACTTGTTAAGCATGTGATCAGCTTTCTTTAGACACAATGACGCTAACTATCTGAAATACTCTTGATGCAGATTTGAGAAAGTGTGAGCTACATCACGTTTGCTTACAGGGCCATTCCTAATGGTACCAATCATCTTGGCTGCAACAGCACTATGCACTAATGTTTTTTAGAGAATAGTAAACTATTTCTAGAACACTGAAATTCAACAAAATGTTAAGTATCTGAGCAAAACACATTCATAGCTTTAAAAAGGGGGCAGTGTTAACAGGGGATAAGAAACCAAATGGCTTTGTTACTACCTAGTAACATTAATTTAAAATGATGGATCACTTTCAAAATACTTAAACTAAAAGAGATTTATTTTTCCTTTTATAATTGTTATATGCCAGTTTATGAGATAAAAGCATATAGATTACAGAAACAAAGGGATAGAAAAAAATTCAATGGTTTGTATAGAGCAACACATCATCCCCTACTTCTACTTCTTTCCTGTAACCTTGCCAAGTATTCTATTTAAAGTTCTCTGTGGGGAGCTCTGTATTGAGAAAGAGTTTGACAGCAGTTAAACAAAAAGATTTATTGAAAAAGGGGACCTGGGTTCAATTCACATCTTGGCTCTATTACTTACTTAAATGGTTTATTGGGCAAGTTATTGAGTCACTTTGAGTTTCATCCTTAAATGAGAATAATTTATTTCTTATGGATGCTGTAGAGGAGTAAACTAAGTGTCAAACAATATCTTGCACAGAGCAAATACTCAAGTGATGCCCTATATTTGGACATTTTTGACACCTCTTAGGAGATATCCTAGTTCCCTAGAAAAGTACATTTTAGATTTCTTCAAAGTCCCCATTGCAGCTTTAGATCTGAAATTTTTAAGTATTTCAAATTAAGAGCATTAACATGCCATATGTAGTTTGAATGCTATATTTCTCTTTGCCAAGTATTTAACTTTGCAACTCATCTGATGGTTTAATTACAAAGCTGGGCCCTGACATCCATCACTCTGAATAGAGGAAGTCTGTCAAGAAGAAACTAGAAGTGGCTTCTTTCTGCATGAGTTATCAGGAAGTCTAATTTAAATCTGGAAAGATGTGTTCAATGCTGAGTTTTGGTTCCAGGATCTCTTGGTTTACAAGAGTTTTATATATTCTTTCAATGTTCTAAGATGTGCTATTCCATGACAAAACAGTTATTTGCTTGTGTGTAGTAGCAGCTTTGCCTTTAATCACTTAGAAAAATCCACCATATGAGACGTGAGACCATCAATGATAAGAGCCCCCTTTTAAAAGCCTCTTCTTGGGGGTAAGCCGGGCATTCCTAAAATAAAGTTGTCCATGCAATTGGCCATCAATGAAGCAATATTCTGAGCCATCTGCCAAACAGTATTTCTTACCACAAATAAGGCATTTATTTAGTTTTTCTTCCAATAGTAAAAAATCACCTACACTGTCTAGGCCAGAGTTTCCAGCCACTAGAACACTGCACATAGGTTACAGGTGCTCAGATACTGATTTGACAGCCTTTATCACCACCAGGAGAGGCCTGGTATACAGCATCATCTCTGATCACTAATACAATCAATATATAAAATATTTTCTGCGTGAGTCTTGACATGAAAAACTTTAAAAAACACTCTGTGTCCTAGCCGATTCTTCATTAGGTAGCAGAAGGAAGTCCAGTATCCTAAATGGTGTCTTACTATGCAACATAAAAGCGTGGTGCTTCTATGGCAGAGGGGAAACGCAATGACCCTTTTCCGTATTTCCCACAGACACGTGGGGAATTGAATGTATGACCTTTATATAATTGGTGGGTCTTAATTTTGCATCATGTAGTTGGGATTTTTATCATGGAGAAAATGGATTTTGCCTCCCTTCCAATATCAAGAAGGTGGTTGGCTGATTAACAGTTTGAGGCTTATAATTAACACATGAAGATAAGGAACACATGGGTCCCTGTACATACTCATTTAACAAGTACTTGTTTTCTTTCAAATACCAGGAAGGATAAATATTAAGCATAAATTCTAATGCATATATCAATACTAGTATATTTGTATTGTTCTGTTATAATTTCTAATATTTCTATAGCTTTTCATAGTTTACAAAAAGAGTGAACCTCTTAAAATTACAAGTACAAAACAAAAAAAGCCATGGTGGAATCAGTGTGGTCTATTGGATAAATAGAGAGGCGGCATTTTTTGTAGGAGGAAACATTGCACACAGCTCATTTTGGCCACATTAAAATTAAGTAGGTGTGTAGAAATTCTATTAACCTAAACTGAAAATCAGCCAGTGACTCAGGAAGGAGAAAAATTTATCACCATATAGAAAGAAAACCTAGAGTGTCTATTTTTATGTTTTAAGCATCACAGATAAACACTTCTGGGTTCCTTTTATAAACTCTTAATTATGGGGAGGGAAAGAGATATTTGACAAAAGAGGATGTGGGACTGATTCAGAGGGGTTTATTATGCTTTTCAGGATGCCTTCTTTAAATGAAGGATAAGATGAAAAGTAACTCACCAAAAAGAACTATATTAAAAACAACAACAACAAAAAAAACTTTAAAAAGAAGTTTTAAAATGCTTAACAACTTTTCCCTGCCTAGAGAATTTTCAGGGAAGAGGGGAAAAGGCAGCAGTGGTGACAGAGGGGTGGTGAAATGCAGAGGATTTACAAAGGAGCCAGCGAATGTGGAAAAGAAGTAAACATAACAAAAACAGACACCTAGGAAATTACAAGGATTGGTGCAGTGATTTATCCCACTTCCTGGTCTGCAAGCACTTTGTAACCAAATAAGCCTCAAAGTTTCTCTTTCCAAATGTGTGTCTATTCAGCACCTGATATGTGGTTATTGAGAGTCCATGTGTGATCTAAGTGTAAAATACTGTATAGACAGATTTTTAAAACCTAGCTTGAAACGAATGTAACATATCTCACTAGTAATTTTTGGAATAATATTTTGGATATACTGAGTTAAAATATACTGTTAAAATTAATATCACCAGATTTGTTTTAGCCTTTAAAAATTTTTATAGTGTAAGTACTAGAAAACTTAAAATTACATGCATAGCTTATGTTATACTTGTATTTGACAGCATTCTTTTAGAGTTTTTAAAAGTTATTCAAACTTGTTTGCTCACAAATATTTTTACAGTTGAGAAGAACTGTACGTAGCAGTCTGTCCCAAATGTAGCAAACTTCTCATTGGCCCATTGACCATCTTAGTTTTTTTTTTACTGACTCATACACTTCAACTATACTGAAATTTATTCCCATTCCCATCATTACACACCTGAGGAAAGGCATTGAAAGAAAAGGGTTACTGCTAGTTCATCAGTTCTCCTAATATGTGCTGTTAAAAAGACAGGAAAGGCAAAACTGGGCTAGGAAAATGTGAACTCAGAAAAACTAAGAAGAACCAAACAAAGGAAGAACACTTGCACTAAGAGATTCAATTTAAACAGAAACACACTCACTTCCACCTTGCACTCTGCTTTTTATTCTTCACTATTGTTAGGATTTGTTCACTGAACCACTTGAGTCCTCACAGAAGGCTTGAAAAAATTTTATGTTTCAGTTTCTTTCTACATCTGGATGTTTGAATCAGAGGAGCTCTAAAATCCCCCAGAGTTTGAACTTGCATTGATTTCCTGTTTTAGGGTCTTTGACCATTACCCCAGAAGAAAACTCCATCTTTCCATTACCTGTGTGGCTGGCTCCTTCATGCCATTTAGGTCTCAACGTAAAAGTTATTTCCTTAGACAGCACTTCCCTGAACACTGTTTCTGGTCCTCCTGTCCCTTTCTAACACAATACTCTATTTTACTTTCTCCATTGTTCTTATATCAAGCTGATTTTTCCTTGTTTATATTCTTGTTTACTTATTTATCTATTCATTTTTCCTACAAAAATGCAATCTTTATAAGAGAAAAGACCTTGCCTGTCTTAACCATTGCTCTTTCTATCCCATACAGAAAAGTGTCTGGCATATAGTAGGTACTCAAAAAATTATTATTAGGGAAATTAGTAAATGAATCAAGACCTGGTTCTTAGATATAAACAACCAAGACTGACTTTGGCTAATTTAACAGAAACTGAACGTATATTACCTAACACAATTGCCAATGAAGCCTGGAGAGTCAAATTTGAAACATGGGGAGAATGAAAGCATGCCATGCAGCCAGAACTCTTACAGCCAAAATTACGCTGTGGACTCTGCCTAGTGAGGAGACCTCTGCCCCTGACACCCACATTCCATGCTCTAGCTCTCTGCCTGGGCCAACACCAATGGATTCAGACATTGGTTGCCCCTGAAGTTACCATTGCCACTGCTGTGCTTAGAAACTGGATACTGCTGTCACTTGAACTATCATAAAAAAAAAAGTCTGCATTGATCCTACTCTGTGTCACAAACTCCATTTTGAAAATTCAGAGTGTGTGCCTCAGATTGTTCGAACCTAGGTCACAGGGCTCATGCCTACCTACTAGGAAAAGCAATGATGGGAATCTCGCCTTGATTTTGATTTTTCTGCTATATAAGGAAAGGGGCTCTGCCTCTCATTAATATTTATAAGGCACCATCTTCACCAAACATAGGCAAGGGGTTTAGATACTGGGAAGATTCCACAAATGACAAATATTCTCTTAATCTTCCGCGTGCTTGTGGATGCATCTATTTCTTTTTCTTTGTTCAGATATATTCTCTGCTGTGTATGTCACATTGTTAGGTTTCTCAGACTGCAGTGCATTTCCAAATGACAGGCAGCATGCTGTATTCATGAGTTCTCCAGAGAAACAGAACCAATAAGATTTTTCAATTCCTCTGGGGAACACTGATTAACACAGTATGCTATATATCATATGAAAATTCATAAGCCATTTCCTTATAATAACAAATATTTTTATATATGTAACATATATAATTATCCTATATATATTAGTATATATTAACACAGCTTATAAAATACCTTTATACATCTTATTTATATACACATATGTATACATATGTTTTATTTATACACATATAAACATTTATTCAAATACAAATATGTATACATATATCTTATTTATACACACATAAATAAGATGTATATAAAGAGATTTGTTATCAAAAATTGGCTCAAGAAATTATGCTAGGAAGTCCAAAGAACAGCAGCAGGCAAGTTGGAGGCCCAGGACTGCTGATGGGATAGTTGCAGTCTGAATCCAAGAGCTGAGAACCGAGGAACTGAAGATCTAAGTTCTAGTCTGAAATCTGAAAGGCTCCAAAACCAAGAAGAGCTGTTGTTTCAATTCTAGTTTGAAAACAGCCAAAGACTGATGCCTCAGCTCCAGATCGTCAGGAACGAGGAAATCCCTCTTACTGGTTGAAGGGCCAGCCTTTTGTTCTACACAGGCCTTCAACTAATTAGATGAGGGCCACACTAGTAAGTAAAGCTGTCTGCTGTAACCTTAGCTAGAAACACCTTCGTGGATACCCAGAATAATGTTTAGTCAAATATCAGGGCACACACTGTGGCCTAGTCAAGTTGACACATAAAATTAACCATCATGCATGCCCTTCTGGGGACAATCAACAATGCAGTGAGCTCTTGAAGCCTGAAGCTTTGCCATGGTCACTATTGAGCCCACTGTCTCACCAGAAACCTATTATTTTGCTCTTAGTTCCTTAAGGCAGGGGTCCTCAAACCCTGGGCTGTGGACCCACACTAGTCCATGACCTGTTAGGAGCCAGGCCCTACAGCAGGCGGTGAGCATTACTGCCTGAGCTCCTCCTCCTGTCAGATCAGCAGCAGCATTAGATTCTCATGGGGCGCAAATCCTATTGTGAACTATGCATGTGAGGTAATCTAGGTTGATTACCTACCCCTTTTGAGAATCTAGCAAATGCTTGATGATCTGAGATGACAGTTTCATCATGAAAACATCCTCCCACCCAACCCTGTCCCATGGAAAAACTGTCTTCCATGAAAGCAGTCCCTGGTACCAAAAAGGCTGGGGACTGTTGCCTTATGGGGGTATTCTTCCCTTTGTGACCCTGGGGTGAATATTTTACCTTGAAGATCCACAAAGTGAATTAGAGGTATAGGAAGTTCAGGAATGGGAGAGGGGTGGAGGATAATCCCTGAAGAGCTGTAATAATTACATATTCAAGGGCTGTCGTTTAGGTTAATATATCAACTGCTGCCAATAGAAGGCAGAGAAGCCACATGCTCACTTGCAAATTGAAATGTGAGGTGAGTCTAAGTAAGTGACACATTCTGCCTTCGAGGAGGAAAAGGACATCTGATTCATAGCAAGCCCTGCCAAGGGACAGCTGGTTGAGCCAAATGGCTCCCTGCCATTTAACCCTGGAAAACAAGGAAAGGCAGTGGCAGGTTATATAAAGGGATAAAAGGTTTATTATAAAAAGGAGCTTGATAACTGCTGTGATTTTAATTATATTTCCACTGCCAGAATCCCATCAATATTTAAAAGCAGCAAAGAAAACAATTTCCTGAGATGTTTCTTGTTTTTAGGCTGGTCAAAATTTGCCCTCAGGAAATCGTCAAAGGAAGTTAGGAAAAACCTTCAGTGTAAAAGAAATGAACATAAACAGAAAAGCAAGTGCACCCTCTAAACCACAGCAAGTCAAAGGCCAATTCAAGGATCTCTAGGCAAGAGGTTTTCTTGTTTAATAAAGTGCCCTCAATTCGCAGCAGTCAAGGTTTAGTGTTCCTGTAAAATGTCAAAAATTCTACGTGTGCCTGTATATCAGGCATAGGCTATTAAAGGAAAAACTACAATCTTTGACATTTAAAAAGGCTGCTTAGAAAGCATTTGTAACTACATAGAAGGTTGAACATGATGGCCCCAAAGGTCTCGTCTACATCTATGATTTGAGTTTTACAGTTCTGAAGCTCTAAGTTTAAAAAAAAAAAAAAACCCTACACACCAGAGACCAGACTACAATGTAGGAAGTGAGGCACTCACCTAGAGCACACAATTTTAGAAGGCAGGAAAAAAAACTCAGTAATCAAGATACATGATATTTAAATATTAAAAACAAATCAAAACAGCAACTGACCCATGGGCTGCCTGCTTTTGTTAAAAAAAAAAAAAAGTTCTACTGAAACCAGGTGAATGAGGCAGCATCAGGTCCTGCCCGTAATTAAAATATTGGTACTTTCTTTTCATGGACCTATTTTGTAGTGATTTTAAAAATATTGCATTAAAACATCATTTATCTTGAATATTGAGTCTTTGGCACCCCCTTAAATCTTCCACCCAAGGTGTTTCACTCAGTTTACC
Organism: Cebus imitator; assembly: GCF_001604975.1. Taxonomy (NCBI): domain Eukaryota; kingdom Metazoa; phylum Chordata; class Mammalia; order Primates; family Cebidae; genus Cebus; species Cebus imitator. Next base: position 4,755,806 of record NW_016107412.1, read on the forward strand.
CCAGTACCTGCCCTACTGCACACCCTTTTGACTCAAACTACTTCGAATGGTTCAAAATGCTACTGTTAGCCACACTTGTAAAAATATTATAATTTGCAAAAAGAATTATACAGATTATTTCATTTTGACAACATCTCCATGTGAATGTTACTTTCCCATTTTTCAGCTGAGCATCCTGGAGCTCCATGGTGAAGGTAACTCAGCAAAGCCAGACTATGGTCAAGCCTGGATTCAACTCTCTGTGGTTAGACTCAGTGGGCCACACCGCTAACCATCACTGAAAGATCTAATGAATTTCTTCTAAGGAACACTGCTTTTCATTGTTCATGGCATCATGAATACTCTTGAGGGAACTTCTTTCTTTTTAGTTTTACTTATTTGTGTACTAAATTAATAGAAATGATCAAACACAACTTGTATCCCTTTCTCTGTTTTTCTTTCTTTTTTTTTCAGGGACAGGGTCTCACTCTGTTGCCCAAGTTGGAAAGTGGTAGTGCAGTCACTGTAATCTCAAACACCTGGGCTCAAGTAATCCTCCCACCCCAGCCTCCTGAGTGGCTACAACTACAGGCACATGTCACCACACACAGTTAATTACACTTTTTCTTTCTTTCTTTTTTTTTTGGTAGGGATAGGGTCTCACTATGAAACTCAGGCTGGTCTTGAACTCCTGGCCTCAAGTGATACATCCACTTCAGCCTCCCAAAGTGCTGGGATTACAGGCATTAGCCATTGCACCTAGGCCCTTCCTTGAAGAATCAAACACTGATAAATATTATCAATACCTTTATTTGTACAGTGTAGATGAAAGTGTTTATGTACATAATATAATCTAGCATTTTATGCTATTACGATTAAAATTCTTTAACATATGATTTCACATGACCTGGTCGCCTGGAATTACTGTATTTTGAGCAATGCAGAGTAAATTGGTAGAATAGAGAGGAAATCTTTCTGGGGCAGAAATGTTTCTCCCCTACTACTGCCTCCCTACTGACAGGGTCATCTAGCTTTAGATTCAACCATAATGTTGTCAATCACTCACAGCATTACTTAGCAGGATATGGTCAATACCTTCACTTACATCTCAAAACCCTTCTCTCTAATGTGCCAGAATATAGCACTACTGCTGGAGTTATGCCCCAGAGGTCTCTTCCAATGCTGAACAATTACTCCTACTCAGCCATTCAGTTTTCCCACTTCTGCTTATTTGATCAATTTTATCGTATTTTAATTATATCTCAGTTACAGTTTCTCAGTTACTCTCCTCCTGCCCATACTCCTTTAAAGCAAAATGGGCTAATTCAGACTTCCTACCGAAGAGATAGCTCTTTGGATGAGGAATTCTAGCCCGGCTATACCTCTGGGTTTGCTTCTCTGAACCACGGCAGGCATAAGAACTAAGGACAAGCAACACAGGTTAAGCAGTGATCTATAAGTAGTCTGGCTCAAATTAATAAAACAACAATTAGATTTTCCCTCCCTCAGAAACCTGATGTAAGAAATAACCTGGACAATGAGGTGCTGCATATTGAGAAATAAGTGTAGCAGGTTACTATGTGAAGAGAGGTGGCAACTTTAAAGTGCCACATGCAAGGAAGGTTATGCAGAGACTTGCAAAGAGTGGGAGAGATGTTTTAGTGAGAAGGCATGTAGCCAGTGAGAAGCTATGTAGCCTGTGAGAAACCCGAAAGAGGATTTAGTCTCTGGACTCCCCTTTGCTCTTGACTACATTCACATCCCTAGATGGAATAGTTACTCATCAGAATTCGGGGCATTATAAAGCAAGTTTCCCAAATGTGTCATACTAATATTGACAAGCTAAAATGATAAAAGCGAGGATGAATTTCAAAAGGAAGGAACAACTTTTAAAGAGAAGAAAGTATTTAAGAACCCATGGTGTGTGTGTGTGTGTGTGTGTGTGTGTGTGTGTGTGTATACACACACATACATATACATATAAAGTATGTGGAAAATCACAGTTGGAAGAGGCACTTGAATAATGCTTAAGAGAGGGGTCCAGAAACAAGACCTTCTGGGTTCGAGACCTTAACTGCTATCCCGGCTATTTCACTTGGGCAATTGGCTTGATGTCTCTATGCCTCCATTTCTTCACCTACCTCACACAGTATTGTGAGGATAAAGTTAACTGATACAAGTAAAGCATGAGAAATAAATCCGTATTCAACATTTGCAATGTGTATAAAGTGCCAGAGACTCTTTGGCTAAGGTGGAGTGAGATTCAGCATTTCCCTATCTACTTCGTGGGCTTAAAACAGCTGCAAATTCCTTGTAACTCTCTCCATTGGGAGTTGAGTTTATTCCCCTCCTGCCTCTTAAATCCAGGCTTTTCCTGCTGCTTGCTAACCGAGAGGATATGGAAAGGGTGATGCTGCATCAGTTCCAGTCTTGGCTTTTAAAGCGACAGGCATCTTCTGATCTTTCCCTCTTAAAACATTTGCTCTTGGGGCATTCTCTCTTGGAACCCAGTTGTGACGCTGTGCAAAGTCCAAATTACAAGTGGAAGCTGTGTCTAGGATCTCCTGTCAGGTCCCCTAGCTGAGCTCCCAGCTCACAGGCAAAGTTGATGATCAGCCACACAGTGACTTATGTTGGCTGTTCAAACCCCTATATGACAGTCTGTAATCAGCAACTCACCCTAGCTGGGTCTAACCAGCCCACAGACTATGAAAGATAATAAAATGATTGTTTTAGAAGCCAGTAAGTTTTGGGGTAGTTTGTTAGGAAGTAAATAATCATAACACCTGCTCTCAGCCCCTGTGATTGCATTATGTGCATGGTCCAAGGCTGACGGCCTTCTCCTGGACCCCTCAGAGTTCAAGAGAAGTGAAAGCCACCCCTGTACTTGAAGTTCTTCATGTATTAGTTTATGACGAAATGCCAAGATGGGGTGTCAAAAATGTTTACTTTTAACTAACATTTAAAACATAATGCTTTTTATCATATATACCCCAAAATAGTACAGTGATTGTATTACTCTCAAGATCATTCCAAGATGGAGAGTAATTCACAATGTACTATCTAGATAGTGTTTTTCAACAATAAGACAAAAGTCGTATGTCTAAGGTCCTCTTCCTTTAGTTCTGCTACTACCTCTACATGATAGCAGGCCTGCCCTCCTCTGGAAGATGACAGACATCAAGATGTGAGGTTCTTGGGGTTATGAGTCCTGAGCCAATGGCACCTGCTTCATCCCACAATGAATTTCATCTTTTTGACTTTGTGTTAATGATCATCATATTAATATTTCTGCAGATGAGGCATTGATCTCTCAGTCTTCTTTGCTTCTTATTAAATATATTAAAATGCCAACTTTGGTCATCTTGCCTTTTAATGTAGATAAAAACTCATCACATAAAAATTTTGTTCATAGACCCCAAGGATTTATTTAACTGATGGTCAGACTTAGAAGAGCAGAGGTAGAAAGAACATGCTTTCTTTGATTTCTGTGGAATTTTTGTTTATTTACAGTATTTCTTACATTTTATTCAAACATTTATCAGACGTCCATATATGGAGTTTGGGGAATGATCAGAACCAGCCATAACTTTCATGGGCAAGGGAAAATATCCATTGGAGAAAATGAGAGCATTTATTTTTATCTAGATAGAGTTCACAGTGATTCAGAACATTCTAGAGTGGTTGTTAAAAACACCACCTCACATAAAATAGATTATTCCACTATGGCAAAAAAGCAGTCAATGCTCATGTCAACAAGAGAACGAAATATTCAGGGAAAGTAAACAGTTTTGCAAATAGCAACTGGTGAGTTTCTATTATTTCCTATTTGTTTTTGGCAGGAAAAAACGAATGCAACAAAGTCAGCCCTGTTAGCTCTGATGAGTCTTAATCCTTTCTCTGCCTAGAGCATTCTATCTATCTCAGAAGATGATAAAATCCTCCCTACCACCAGATAAAAATTGTTAATATACTTTAGTGATAATGTGTGTAAGCCTCAAAAGCCAAAGCCAAAGTGTGAATATTCTTTCCTAAAAGAACCATAAATCTTCCTTAACAAATACATTGACTAGGGGTTGTTGATCCAAGATGGCCGTTTAGGAACAGCTCAGGATTGCAGCTCCCAGTGAAAGCGAAGAGGGTGAGTGGACGCCGCGTTTTTATTGCCCACAGATTAGGAAACTCGCGGGCAGAGGTGCTCCACGCTCGCCAGCGCGGCTGTTTCGGCCAGCGCGGCTGTGCCGGCCAGCGCCGCTGCTTTGCCCCGCGCGGCTGCTTTGCCCCGTGTGGCTGCTTTGTTGGCGCCCCGGAGCCACGGTTCTCCGTACAAAATACACTGGTCCGGGGGCCCTTTAGGCTGGCGATTGGAGCCACGGGAAGTCGCCCATACGCTGG
>NW_016107412.1:4766039-4799120 GCF_001604975.1 Cebus imitator
ACACTGCCACGTGTGTTACTATGCAACAATTTTGCATGTTCTTCACATGTACCCCAAATCCTAAAATGCAATAAAATAAATGGGGAAAAAAAAAAACAAATACATTGACTAGCACAGGTGCAAGCAGAAACTTAAAAAAAGAGAGAAACCTGAAGAAAAAGTCCATCAGTACTCTAACACCATCCAGGTTAGCAAATTTTGCCTCTAGCATACCTCTAAGGAAAACAATTCCAATGGTACCCTAAATCCAAAGTTACAAAATATGTGAATTCTTTTGCTGCTTTAAACAAATTCTTAAAACTCATTCACTCTACTGGAAGCAAGTTTTCTAATAATTTCACCAAATAATTAATTAAGAAGGCAGCAATGTGTACTGCAAGCAGAAAATGGAGTTCTGTTTCTGGCTCTACTTAGAGAGCAAGGATGAAAAACCTAGGTTCCAGATTAAGCCGAATTTGCACTCCTCCACAAGTTCTAGAATCTTGGACAACCTCTACCCTCCTTAGTGCTATAATTTCTGTTTCTGAAAAATGAAGATAACACTATAATCCACCTCAAATGAGGTTTATGAAGACTGAAGCAAAACCAATTACCTTTGTGCAGGGTTTTTCAACCATAGGATTATATTATAGATATTTTGGACTGGGTAATCTTTTGTTGTGGAGGGATTTCCTGTGCATTGTTGGATGTTTAGCACTATTCATGGCCTCTACCCTGTAGATAACAGTAATAACAATGAAAATGTCTCTCGATATTGCCAAATTCCCTCGAGGCAAAATTACACCGATAGTAACCAATGCTTTAGTGCCTACCAAATATCAACTCCTGAATAAATGTGAGTCTCCCTACTAGAGTACTTCAGTTAGTGCTACCTGTTGTTATAAGGAAGAAGCCTTAACCTTACCTTAAGAAAGTAAATACCACTATAGACCTTAGGTATACTAATGTAATGATTAAGGAAAAAGGAAATTGTTGATGGACTAAGTATTATGTAGTGTTGCAATATTTACATGTACATATTAACTCATGGTATCTTCAAAGCTATCCTAGGAAGTCAAAACTAAGGTTTCTCCAAAGTTCTTTTCCATGAAGCTATTGCTTAATGATAATTTTATAACCTGAAAGTTGAAATGGATGTAAACATACTTGTTGCCACTTTGAAACAAGTTTCAAAGTTCCTGTGGATCTATGCATGTCTTGAATATGTATATCAATGTATTTAGCAGCTTGCAGTTTCCAGGAATATGAACCAGTCTGTTAAGTTGATGCCAAGATATGGGCCACGAATGGATACTGCCAAGAGCCTCACCCAGTGATTGCATTTAGTCATTTCTGATATAAAGCCATGGTATATGGCTTGGTGCAATTCCCATAGAGTTTTGCACTTGGGATGTGTTCCACGTGATTCTGCCTTGAATGCTGTACTGTCAACTGAAGTATGTGTGGAGTTTTGAAACAATTTAATTCAGCTTATTCAACTGAATGCCTCGACCACAAACATCCCTGCATACCAAGCACATTGGCCCTAGCTAGAATCAAGGAATTCAGGAGGAATGACATTGTGCCAGATTTTGCATATGGCCAGTGGGTTAAGATTCATTTGGGTCCATGGACATACTTTTCTGCAGGTGGGAAATTCAAGCATTTGACAGAGTCAAAGCAACCTGCTGAGAGCCCTTCATCTTCCTATCTAAGCTGGAATACAGTTGTTCAATTGGGCTGCTGGCAGAAAGATCACTGAAAACGACAGGTCTCAGTTCTAGGATGTTCTTGTTTCCTTATTTTATGTATTACTCAATAATCCATCTGTATATGGGAAGTAATTTGTGAGCTATCCAGCATTATCATTTCTCTATAAATGGAAACAACATAAGCTAATCTAGTATTATTATTTCAACTTCAAAAAAGAGATTACTGAGAATAAGGGAGCTTAACTAAGTTGGCCAAGGACTTGGTGGGACACCCACCAAGTAGAAGAGTGAAAGTGCAAACCTAGAGCTGTCTGCCTTCCCAGGATGCCCCCTAGTGGCTGACAGGTAATACCAAGGAAACTACAGCTCTGGCGGCATGTTACGGGTGATAAGCAGAGACGAAATTTAGTTAAGATAAGTAATCTAGTACTGTAAGGAATGTAAAAGAATGATTGGTGTTTAAATTTTATTTTTAGGTTTTCTATCTGTGGGGTACTTTTCCTAATCAGTAGTGACTGCTTTTATTCTGTGAGGTGGGGCACCAGGATAAGGAATAAAAAAGTTATTTCTCTAAGAGTAACATCTTTGCATAAGATTAAAAAGGCTACAGCTTCATAGCGGAAATGAAGCTGTAAAAGTTAGGCAAATTGGTCATGCAGAAAGAGGAAAAACAGGGTATCTTTTAAAAAGATTTGTGCAAGTTTCTTTCTTAAGAAATATTTAATCAGAACTCTTGTTTCCAAACTACATCAGAGGTAACTGGCTATCACAAGTTATATGCCTGGTCAGTACAATTATATTGCATCCCTGGAGCATTACCTAGATAGATAGATATAAGAAGAAACTATTTTGGTACTAATAAAATAGCAATTTGGAATCAATTACCATGTTTCTAAGGACTCTCATTAGACCTGTTGCCAGTTGCACAGAATTAATAGTTTGCCTTTATTGCAAATGTATTTCTGTTATTTTCTACTAGCAACCAAAACACTAGAACCCTGGTGAGAAAAAAGTTTCTTTTAACGGGTTCACCTTGCTGGTTGGTATTCCTTATTACAGTACAGAGTCAACTACATTATTTTTTACAATGTACTTACTTTGACACGAGTTTACTGACAACTTTGCTAGACAGTTTGTTTTTATAAAATATGTTATAGAATTATAAAATTACCAAAACAATCTAGAGGCATTGTTGTTTGTTGGGAGAATTTAGTTGGAAAGACAGAATTATTTTTTTCCTCACATGACACTGAACATTTCAAAAACACTGTTGCCCTTTTACTGAAAAGCTAATATTTCCCTCTAGATTTCTGATTCTCATATTCAAGGGCCTTTGGTAAGCTAAACTTTAACTTGAGGCTCAAGACTGTATAAATATTTATCATGGACAGAAAATTTAAAAAGAAATCTTAGTGATTTTAGGCATCCAAAGAGATTTGTGTGGTGTAATAAAAGAGTCCTGGACTTAAATTCAGGGGATTTGTGCGCTGATCTTTGCTCTGTCACTATTTGAATGTGCAACCTTGAGCTAGTCTCTCTGGACTCAGTATCTTTACCTGTGGAGTAAGAGAGTCAGATCAGAAGTCTTCCCATATGCTCCTAAACTGTGGCAGTATGTGACAGACATAGGGAAAATTTTAAAATAAAAGGGGGAATATACGTTACTAAAGAAAAGAAAGTGTCCCAATTCAAAACACCAACTCATGGTAATGGACTTATATATGGCTTGAAACAAAAATGTATTTGAGGGCTTGATCAAAGTACATTTCACACCATTTCTTCAACTCTTAAATTAAAACATTAAATGTTAAACATTTTAAGAAAAAAATGAGAAAACAAAAATATCATTGTCAGTCAACCCACTAATTTCAAAGCTGACATTCTTAATTTAGATTGTAAAAAATTGGATTTAATTTTAATTAATGACTTCAAACCATATGCTCAATACTAAATGTTTATTATTATTAATAAAATATATCAGTAGCAGCAATCACTTTTAGAAAACAAATGCAACTTAGATAAGTCCAAATAGAATGAAATATATTAGAACATACTGGAGGAGAAGAGAAATGCTTCCATGTGTAGAAATGAAAATACAACTTTATGTGTTTAGAAGAAATAACAACTAAAGGGAGTTAGTAAACTACATGAAATAATTTCATGTCCTGCTATGTGGCACTTAACCAGCCAGAAAGCTAAAAGCTGGCCTTTTGAATATTTCATATTAAAGTTTCAATATCAATTCAGGTACCAAACTTTCCTAAGTGAAACAGGCAGACAACAGCAAGGGTGTATCACTCGGTAGGCAATAAACAGGTGGTGACTATTCCTGCCAGGAGAATTCATCTCTAAAAAGAGGTGTGATGAACTGTAAGGACTTTATGGCCAAAGAAACATGACTGGCTACATAATTTGTAGGGCCCAGTGCAAAATAAAAATACAAGACCCCTTTTTAAAATATATATATAATATATAATGTAATGTATATATATATATTATATATAATATATAATGCAATAATATACATATTATATATGTATATATACTATATATGTACATATACATTATATAATATATATAATGTAATACAATATATGTATACAATATACATGTATTATATATATATAATACATATATTGTATAATACATTATATGTATATTATACAATACGATAATACATATGTATTATATAATTACATAATGTATATATACATACATAGAATATACACATATAAAATAATATATACATTATTATATATGTGTGCGTGCATCTGTATACACATGTATATTACATTTCAAGAGGACTACAGCAGAACATTTAATACCAAGTGCAGACCCTCTTGACCATGGGCCCTGTGGAACTACACAGGCACACAGGCCCCACATTGATGGGACTGCATGCCCTGTAGACAATCCAATTCTTGCACAGCCACTTATTAGCTCTGTATGGGACCTTGTGCCAGCTGACTGGCTGCTCTCAGCCTCAGTTGTTCACTCATAAAATGACTAAAACTATAAAAGTACCCCCCAGGCCTGTTGTAAAAGTCAAATTGACCAATATGTATTATTTGTTATATGTACTAGTATCAATAGCTGAAGGGTGAGCGAGTCTCCTCTTTATAATTACAATTTATAAAATTCTATTTGTAAATCACAACAGTTTTTTTCTTTTCTTACGGGGTCTTAAGAAAGGCATGAACTGATAAGTAATGACAACATGAATATTCCAAAGCAAGGAACTATTTTTATCTCCAACGCAAAGACTTTGTGGCTCTTACTGAGTTCCCTCAAATGATTTATTATAAGAATGCAAGAGTGCTGTGACGATTAATTGTATGTATCAACTTGACCGGGCCATGGGATGCCCAGACATTTGGTTAAACATTTTTTGGGTGTGTTTCTGAGGGTGTTTCTAGGTAAGATTAACACTGGAATTGGTAGGATGAGTAAAGCAGATTTCCCTCTTGAATGTGGTGGGCTTGATCCAATCAATTAAATACCTGAATAGAACAAAAACGCTGAGTAAACGGGAACTCCTCCTGCTTGACTGCTTGAGCTGGGACATTAGTCTTTTCCAGCCTTTGTACTAGGACAGAAGCATCTACTGTTCTTAGGTCTCTAGCTCACTGGTTTCTGGACTAGAACTTAGATCATCAGCTCTCCCATTTCTCAGGCCTTTGGACTCAGACTCAATTACACCATCTGCAGTCCTCCTTCGTCTCCAATTTGCCAACTGCAGATCTTGGGAATTTTCAGTTCCATAACTGTGTGAGCCAATTCCTTAAAGTTTCTATAAAGAACCCTGACTAATATATGACTGTTATAGAAACAATCATGCTCACATTAATATAAGTACCTAATTTTCCTAGAATAAAAAGATTGTAAACAATATTTTATTGCTCTCAATTCACCATGGGATCTGAAGGATTGAAGCATCTGAATAACAAAACAACAGAAAACATTCTCTTGGAAAAGGAGGTCTAATGTGTATGCAACTTACACTGTATAATTTTCAAGAACGCAAGTTATCTATAATTGCTCTTTAAAATTTTGTTATCAATAAGAATACTTTTTTTACACTCTAATTTAAACCAGTAAGAAAATTAACTCATGACTTGTTCTACTCTTGAAGGTGAAGATTTCGGAGGCTACTAAAGTTCAGTGCAAACTCTTCTGTATATATCCTCTTGATAGGTACCCATTAGTAGAATAGAAAGGAAATGTGAGGGAAGAAAAAGAAAAGTAGGAGATAATCCCTATGGCTTCTTTTTGGCCTCTATTCCTTTTCAGTTTAGGATAAATTAGCTAGAAAAGAAATATGGTAGAAGAAATAAAGAGGCTTTCTAATTTTAAACTATCAGGTGACTATTTCAGAGTCTGGGTGGATAAAAACCCCATGGTGGCACTTTGAATGGCCTCTGATTTAAGGACTGGTTTGTTTGGGGCCAATCCCATGAATGCTGACTTGGATTCAATAACCCAACTCAGGGTCTGTTTCTGAGGATGATCAAGGCTTAGAATGACAAGTGTATTCACATGCATCCTCTTTTAACCTGACCCAGGGAAAGGCTAAGAACACATTTGGTCCATTGCAGGAATGGAATGGGCTACTGTGAGTAAACAGCATTCACTTAATGAACTGACTTAAAAAATTGCTTGTATTTAAAAATAGATAAATGAATGACTTATTTGATATATTGTTCTTAATGTATGCATTATCAACCATTATTTAGAGATCTCAGGTTCTGTTTATTTTCTCTCATCTTTTTTGTTACAAAGATTGAACATGTTAAATAGGAAGAAATACACTGTGTGATTAATATCCAGTCATTTTTACATATGGATGATGTTGACGTCTGGAGTACTTGTCAACCAGAGCAGTGTTACTTTTTTTCTGATAACACATAATATATTGCATTACCCAACCAAAGCCATTTTCCCCAAGGCCTCAAGGCATATACTTTAAGCATGCCTGTGTTTTTATTAATAACTTTAATATGTACTAATGAAAACCTCCATTAGGAAAACTTCATAAAAAATCTTATCCAACATCCACAACAACGCTCAAGAGACAACCCTTTACTTGCAGTACTTATTATAAAGATAATTATGTTCTTTTGTTTCATTTGTTTGCTTTGTTTTGTTTTCATTTTTACAAAAGTAAACAGTACAGAACTCCTGAGAACAGAGTTATGTGCACTGTTTTAATATTTTGTCATCTTCAATGTCACTGAAGTCACTCAACAGCTATTTCATGTGTAGCTCGTATCATTATAAGAGCTATGGGGAATTCCAGGGGAATGTAAGTTATGACCATTGCCCTCAAAGAAAGTTTAAGCAGGGAAGTGGGAACAGCAATGAGGCTGTTGCTGAAAGTGGAAGTTGGGTAGGAAGAGAAACAATGTCAGGAAGAGTCTAATAACAGACTGAGAGGAGAGGACTGGGGGGATGGAGGGACTCATGATGAAAACTAGTTGGGTGAGAGGGAGCAAGTGAGTGGGTGAGGTTTTATCAGTAAAAATCGTAGAAGTGGAACATTTTTGAATAATATTCGAACACAGAATGTGGCCCTACAAAACCATTTTACAAACAAAAAAACTGAGTTCCAAGACGTTCACACAGCTGCTGAACAATGAAGCCACAAGTAAAGAACAGGCTTCTTAAGTCCGAATCCCCCACTTCACTCCACCTGCCGGAATCCCTCAGCCTTTGCCATACGCACTGAGGGCTCAGGCTCTTCTGGGAGTGATTTATTTTAGTGTCCTTGGAAATAAATACAATTTTAAGACATTTGTTTTTATGAAGGAAGAACTTATACGTGTAGCTGACTGCACTAATATATATTTGGAATTTTAGAATGAGACTTAATTCTAAATTCAGATTGTTCTTTGAGTTGGGCTCTGCTGCAATCTTAGCTCCACCTCTGAAACTGAGTTTCTTATTCCTGTCTCTGGTCTTTGAAGAAGGAGGATAAAATGAAACAGAATTTTTCCTCAAAGAGAATTCATTTAATAGTTATATTGATGTCTTGATCAAACAGAATTAAGTCTTTCAGGTGGTGTTTTTTTTTCTTCTTTTTGTTAATGTATCTCATTTACAAGTCATCGCTCTCTTACCCTTTATTGATCTTTGCTTAATCAACATAAGGTGAAGATTGCAGTAAGACAGCAGAATAAATACAAAGAAGTGCAAGCAACCTTTCAGGAAAGCTGCAGAATTCAAGACAATTCACAGAATTATACTCTCATTCATTAAAAAGAGTTGATAATCAAAGACAAATTCATCAGCACAGTGGAAGCAGAAGGACTGTTTCAGGTAGAGGCAGGTTGAATAATACGTGAGGTCCAAAAAGCAAGGGATTAGTGTCAGAGGAAGCAGAAATACTGGAATAGGCCAGTAATTTCCCTCGTGGTTACATCAGGAGCTTTCCTTGGACAGGCCAGTCAAGAGACGGTATTAGAGTGGTTACAACCAGGTATTCTAGAGCATCCTGGTTCCCAGCATTCAAATCTCAGCTCCACAGGATGTGCTACATGTACTTAGACAAGGCACTTAAACTATGTGTAGCTCTGCTTTCTCAACCGTAAAGTGGCAATTATACCAACAGCCCCCACCTCATAGGCTTGCGGTATAAATTAAATGTGCTAATTTCTATTGCTATATAAAGTACTTAGAGTAGTGCCTGACACAGTAAAGTACAATACAAGTGTTTCCCGCCTTTTTATTGTTCTCTTCCTCCTCCTCCTTTTTTCCATCTTTTCTTCCTTCTCTTTCTTCTCCTTCTCCTCATTCTACTTGCCTGATCTCGGACAAGCTGATGAACCTCTTGGCTTTCACACCTGTAAACTCAGGATAAGACTGTAGTGATATTTGGTTGTCTGTTTCTATTCAGCCCGACTCTGTTCTTCCTGACAAGACTTGGGTGTTGTTCAGGGATCCTCTCTATCCTCACACAATCATGGGACATAGGGGAAGTAGACCCCATTCACTAGCTCCAGGGATAGATCATATTGATGAGCCAATCATTATAAGCTCATCTGCTTTGCTAGTGAATTGGTCAAGGAACATAGAACTAAGACAAGCAGCACAAGGCATTTCCCTAGAGGGTGTGTGGTCTAGGTGTGGGCATATGACACAAATTTACCTAAGCATACTAGAGGGAAGGATTCATACCCTATGTTTGAATTCTCCTTTCTTCCACTGGATAAGAACAATAAATCATGGCACCCTAGACCCACTGGCAGCTAACCTTTGGCTAAATGGAAAAGTGAAGTTGACAGACATATGCAGAAAGACATAGTTGGAAATGGAGCTGAGAAAATGGAGCCAGAGCTTTGTTCTCCTCTCACTAGCAGCCCACACTAACACCAGACTTCTAAATGTATAATATAATTAATTTCCTTACTGTTCAAAGCACTTTAAATAGGCACTTTGACACTTTCTACCTAAAGCATCTTAACTGACACAAATATTAACACCTAACTCACAGCACTGTTTAGGGTTGTTTTTAAAATGAGATGCTTACAAAGGAGTATGCGTCTTACAGTACATAGTGCAGATCACATAATAAGCATAAAGTTGAAGATATGTTTACACTGATAATGGTCCACACAGGACTTGCCCCAAAGCAGCATTATTATCCTCCATTAATTTCAAGAGGTTAAAGACAGCCCTTAAAAATGCCAACCTTACTTAATCACAGACAGGACTCATTGGATTTCTGCCCTCAACTATACTTCAGCATTCAATAGATTTCATAGGTACCACTTTGCAAAAGAAAAATTCTTTTGCTGTTCTCATATCACTTTATCTAAACTTGAAGAATAGCCTCCATTCTAAGATGTTAATAAACTAAGTCATTTTTCCCCTTTTCTATATTATTCATAACTCTTTAAATTGGAAATATTTTTTTCTCTCAATTTTAAGTCCTTTCAGACTGAGTCCCATCTTTCTTAAGGTCATGCCAAACAAATAATGATGCCTGAAATCTAATTACCCATCCTGACATCCAAAAGCATGAAAAAAAACTGAAGAGGACATTCTGAGGAAAAAAAAAAAAAACGAACAACAGAAATAAATTCTTGATTATATTTTAGGTAGTCTGTTTTTATCCCTGACCATATGCTTTATTTCTGAATGTCTCTTTTCCTTCCAGAAAGGGAGGTACTTTAAGGCAATCCCAGAGCTCGTGACACAAGGTAATACAGCTCTCAGCAATCAACAATATTGTATGATAGGACTTCCATATAATGCAATTATAAACAATCAAGCTAAAAAATTAGGCATCCTTCTTGTTTAGGGTGACTTACAAATATAAATCTGAGCTGGTGAAATGAAAGCAAGCACAAGCCAAATTGTCTTCACTTCCCCATGGTATACATGCAATGCTGTCTTTTTTCAGGTTTCTGTTTACATATTCTTAGTTCTTTTTCATTTTAATGACTAAGCAATGAGTAGCTCGATTTACTAAATCTAACTAGAAAAAATTTCCTTGGCTCAAGGCCAGAGTTTTGAGTCAAGAAGAGAGAAACTTGTAACTATAGACTAGATGTCCAAGTTCTGTGACTCAGTTCTGCACTGGGATCTAGTAAAACTCATTTAGCAACTAAGCTCTCCATGCCCAGGCTGTGAATCACTCAATCACTACACCAAGAAAAGCAGCTATGATGACTGGTTTTACCTCTGTGTGAGGGGGTACTGATTGACTCATTTCTTCATTCATTCATTTATTCACTCATTAATTTACATTTACTCATTTATTCCATACTTTTTTCTTTTCTTTTTTTTAGCTGGAGTCTTGCTCTGTTGCCCAGACTGGAGTCCAGTGGCGTGATCTTGGCTCACTGCAATCACCGCCTCCTGGGTTCAAGTGATTCTCCTGCCTCAGCCTCCTGAGTAGCTGGGACTAAAGGTGTGTACCACCACACCTGGCTAATTTTTGTATTTTTAGTAGAGATGGAGTTTCACCATGTTGGCCAAGAATGAAAGAACCATTCTTCAGGTCTTTGTGAAAAACACACATTCACCTGAAGAATGGACTCAGAGGCATGAAAAGTGAAAGTGAGAATTTTAATAGCAGTCTTCCAAGATCAGGTGTCTTGGTAGGCAGGCACATCCAGGGCAGTTACAGCAGGTAACTTATCTCCTAGCACACAAGTCCTTCCCCCAGTTCTCCACTGGTCAAGTACTCTGAGGTTACAATCTTTCTGGACGTCGCCTAAGTTTCATTATTCCCCTTATCAGGTTATACCCTCGTCCCCTTTCTAAGTTTTGATTTCCTAATAACAAAACTTTCTTCCCTTTTATGGGCTGACCCCTCTTATGCATGCTGTTCACTTATTGTGATCTTTTAGATGCATGAGCCAGGCCATTTGTTACATCCACAAGCTGGCTGCCAGTACTCAGATTTAACATGCCTTGAAAATGGACCATTTAAAATGTTTTCCCACAGTCTTGAACTCCTGACCTCAGGTGACCTGCCAGCCTCAGCCTCCCAAAGGGCTGGGATTACAGGTATGAGCCACTGCAACAGGCCTATTCATACTTTTTCAACAAACAACTTTTAATTACTATGTGAAAGACACATTTCTAATTAGGATGATAGGGAAATGAACAAAATAGACACAAAAAAATTTACTCTTTCATGAAGGTTATGCTTAATGGGGAGGCAATGGTGTTCTGGTAAACCACCTCTCCAAAATAAAAGGCCTTGTTGGTAGCATTTGCCAATGTCCATGGTGTAAATACTTCTACTATGAATAATCAGTTTGCAACACTCCTGAATAGTTAGCAATCTTCTTTTGCAAACTAGCACAAGCAGGGTCCCTATGCCACTGGTGGAGGATAAGACAATAAGTAAAGTGTGTAGTCTGTAAATAGAGACCAGTGCTTTGGAGGAAAATAAGTCAGGGAAAGGGAATATTTAAGTCTTTAGGGGTAGAGAGAGACTGCAATTGGAAACAGCCTGGACATAGAGGGCCTCACCAAAGTTGATCACACATCTGATGGTGGAGAAGAATGAGCCAGCAATGAAAACAGCACAGTATCTCTTTTGTCTAAATAGCCTATCAACCAAGGATATTAGTTTATAAGATCCCTTAGTCTACTTATCTTAGCCCAGTATGGTCTCACTTGTGCTTTTGTTCATAGCTACAGGCTGTGCAAAAATGGATTAGAGATTCAACAGGTTGAAAATATCTACCTCATCTAGTCTGTTAGCAAACAACCCTCTGCCTGCCAGTGTGTACTGTCCAAAAGTTTTATTCCTGGTCTCAAGGGTTAGCCTGACAGCCTCACTCTGAACTCTTCAGTTAAATCTGTCGAGTGAACAGAAGGATGTAAAAATTTATCTTAGAGCTAGCACAAACAGGCAGACAATGTCTTATGTGAAATGTGAAGTGTTTCAAAACTTGCTCTTCATGTGAATGTCATAAGAACAACCAAAATGTCCAGCCACAGAAAGTTGAGTAAGCTCTACAGATGCCATGGAATTACTAAGAGAGAAGTGAATTTAAAACCATGATTTAAATATAATTGGAAAGATGTTCATTTTATTTAAGATAATGACCACAGAAACTAGTATCTCTTGGCTATTTTGCTTCTTATGCTTTTGTTTCCTCATCTATAAAAGGGACTAATAATGAAAATGGCTTTATAGGTAACTGTGAGGTTTAAATAATACATCTAAAAGTTACTACCTCAATTAATATTAACTACGTACATGTAATACATACGATGTAACAATAGAAAGAATACATGTAATGTTAGCTTTTCTCCTCTTCCTTATTGTTATTGTTACCTTGTGCCAGACACCACAAAGTATGTGATGTCAATAACAACTGACACAGATATGTGGTGTCAATAATAGACATAAGCTATGTGTCAATAATAATGTCCCCATTTAATAAATAAGGATATTAAACACAGGAAGTTTAGTAAGGTGCCTTACGTCACAGAATGAGTAAGAGGTGAGATAGAGAGTCAAAGCCAGATAGTCAAGCTCACCATGGCTGTGCTATAAGACAAAAACATATTCAAGATCAGCATAAACCCCACTGAGATTCTTAGGTCCACAAAGGACAAAAACTGTGGCTTGCATTTACTGTTATATCAACCATTTCTGACCATTCTGCATCAATACAGAGGGAAAACTATAGTTAGCTCTATTTACTGAGTGCTTATTTATGTCTTAAATGGCTAATATGAATTCTTTCATATAATCCCCCCATGAGTAACACTAATGTTATTCTATTTTTTTTCAGTTGAGAAAATGGAGTCAAAGATGATTTAAATAAATCACCCTGTATCACACAGGTCATAAGCAGCAGTGCCAGGACTGAAACTCATATCTACTGGATTCATCACTGTGCTTTTTCTGCTTACTCTGCTTAGCGAGTAACTCCAAGAACAACTATATAATGTTTCCATTAGTCCCCTGTTATATGCATGGATGTTAGAGGTTTTATGTAAATGTACAATAGTTTCTTCTTCTATTAATTACAATGTGTAAACAAGAAGAAATGCAGAGCTCAGTGGGAATCTGAACACTAGCACTCAAATGCCTGAAAGAACCAATTAGCTCGGGTCTACAGATCCCTTGTACTACTCAATAGTTGGCTAGCGATACAGAAAACTGTGCACTTCTACCATAAGATCAATCTCTCTGCCATTTCCAATCTGTGTTGTGCATGAATCATGCATTATAAGATTGGATAACATGTAGTAATGGCTTCAAAAACTCTCCCTGACATAAAAATAGAAGCTTAGTGCTACTGGTATGGATTCCCCACTGTCTCAAAGTAACCATTTTCAGTCTTTTCAGAAAGAGCACACAGACTTTTTGCAGCAGAATTTTAGACATTCTACTATTCCTTGTAATTTTCTCAATTCATACTTCTTGCAGACTAGAGGAAAAGATGTCTTTGGCCTGAAGGCCAAGACTAAAACAGAGCATCTCTCATAAAGAGACATCCCAGAGCCTGGTAAGAAATGTACTCTGCCACTCAGTGCTCTGCAATGTCTAGGAGATATAAATGATCAATCAGCTAACTTGGAGTTTCGTTAGTGCTTAGGCCAGAGCGAAGAGTCTAACCCAGGTCTCTCAGAGGCCTTCAGAGGCCAAGAGCTCAGTCAGTGTGCTGGTGAAATTCTCTAGACACCAGCAAGGTCATGTAAATAAGCGAAGCAGGCACAGTGTGAGCAACAGGCAATGAACCACAGGTGGCACTTTGGGAATATGTGGTCTTTTCCAATACCTCTTCTAATGAAAGCAGTTGCCGCTGTGCTCTAGCTGACAGTCGCCATAAGCAAAACAGTCAGGTTTTGTTTTATCTTAATTTTTTTTTTTAGGAAAACAACAAACCAGGATTTTAGGTGAAATTTCTAAATTGTTTAATGTTAGCAACTAATTTAGAAAACAATCACTATGTGGGATAAACACACATAACCAGATATAGCCCATAGGTGCCTGCTTCGTGGCTGGTATTCTATGCTGTCTTTTCTGCAGTGCTAGCAGAGCCCAGGCTACCACTAGCTGCTGCTAATGTTTCAGGCAAAACTTTTAACCCTTCATGGTGAGTTCAGCAAGTGTTGATCTGAAAATAACTTAGGAACACATAATGTGATAATAATAGCTTTCATTTATTGAGCGCCTATCATGTATTAACTGAGACAAAGCCTCTAGGGTGGATATTCCTATTAACCTTATTTTACAGATAACAAAATTGAGGAACTTCAACAGGTGTATAATCTGCCTAAGGCCACATTGGTAGCAAGCAATAGAATTAGGTGTCTGTCCAAATATTCAGGTTTCAGATTACTCTGAACTACTATGTGAAATAAAATACCCAGTTAAGCATACAGTTATCATGAGGCTACCGAGAATAAGATACCTGTTTATTGCCTGAAGGGATACTGTTTTTTTAAAAACTGCTAACAGGTTATAACATTAAGTGTATTCAGAAAAAACAGATTCTAAAGACATTTGGTTTATAGCTACTCTATGGTGATATTTTGTTACTATTAAAAATGGACCCTAGTCAATGTGACTTAAAAAAAAAATGGGCTCCATAAAATGTTAATGTCCTTTGGAAAAATAACCCACCCTAGAGAATTTATTCTAAAAGTAATTTAAAATAGAAAGAAAAGGTATCTCAGAAGTGTTGCAGCATCCAATTTTTTCAATAGCAAACAAAATTAAAATAACCAAACTGCTCAGGAGAATAAGACCAAGAATTTTTCATATACCAATATGGTGAGAGATTTAATCATTAAAAATGAATTCCTAATAATTATTGGTAACAGAATACATTTCACTTATGAAACACTAAGTGAGAAAAGAGAAAGAGACAATTGCATCTGTATTCTGATTAGAACTATATAAAAACTGTAAAAAAAACAATGTAAGCTAGAAGGAAAAAACAAATTAAGCTTTGGGATCATTTCATGTTTAATTAATTATGAATAGTTTAGAAAAGAAAAGGGGTTTTCAGCTGCTTTTATTGGTCCATTGTTGTAGTAGCATTTGCTGCAGCTGGATTTAACTCAATTCAAATTTGGATAAATACCCAAGGCATCACTCAGCTTAATCCAAGATTCTAGATTAACTTTTTACTCTCTCATTGAGCGTAACCTCTTGTCTGTTTGCACATTTTCTGCAACAGTTTCTACAGAGTAGTGTTTTGCATATGTGGAGGAGCTAATAAACTGTCATCTGTGAATAACTACCACCGATATTTATAAGTTACAATGTCTAGTTTCAAAGCAAGCCTCCATGTGGTTCTTACATACACTCTCATTTTAATTACTTCACTCTTGTTATCCCTAAGATATATACAAAGCTTGCTCCTTCACTGTCCTTCAGGCCACTAAGAACTACTCTGATCACTTTATATAAAATAGTAACACCCTCCCACCACCAATACTCATGTTAGCCATTTATATGTTTATCATTTGCCTTTCTCCAATAGATTGTAATCTGAATCAGGGTAGGATTTTGTCCCCGTTACTCAGTGTTAAGTCTTTCACACCTTGAATTATGGTATTTCATATACTACAGTTCAAATGTCCCTAATTTGAAAACCCAAAACCTGAAAAGCTCTAATATCTGAAACTTTCCAAATGCTGACATCGCACTAAAAGGAAATCCTCACTGGAACATTTTGAATTTCAGATTTGCATATGTGGGATTCTTAACCAGTATGTCTTCTACAAATATTCTAAAATCCAAGAAACCCCAAATCCCAAACACTCCTGGTTCCAAGCATTTCAGATAAGGTATGCTCAACCTGCCACAGCATCTAGCAGTAATGCAGTACTTCCTCTACACCCGCCACTATTCCAGTTGCTTTATTTATATAAATTATGTAATATTCCTAATGACTCTATAAACAGGTACTATTATTATTTTCACTCACCGATAAAGACTCTCATGCATATAAAAGTTAAGTAATCTGTCTAACTTAACTTACAGTAGTAGATAGACTCTAAGATGGCCCCTGATTTTCTCTGCATCCTGGTATGTATGTCTTGTTTAATTCTCTCTCTTTCAATGTGAGTAGAACAGGTACACTGATTCTAACCAACAGAGTATGGCAAAGGTGATAGAATGTTACATCAATGATTATGTTACCTAATACTGTAACTCTTGTCTTGCTAGCAGACTCTATTGACTTTCTGACTTCGAAGAAGTAAACTGCCATCTGGAGAGGCCCACATTGCAAGAAACTGAGGGTAGATTCTAGCCTACAGCCACGAAGGACCTGAGGTCCTCAGTCTGACAACCAGCAAAGAACTTCCTGCCAACAATCACATGAATTTAGAAGCAGATTTCTCCTTAGTCTGTCTCATGCTGCTAGAAAAAAATACCTGAGACTAGGTACTTTATAAAGAATAGAAATGTATTTCTCACAGTTCTGGAGGCTGGGAATTCCACCATCAAAGCACCATCAGGTTCAATTGTCCGGTGAGGGTTGCTCTCCTCTTCCAAGATAGCCCCTTGAACGCTGTATCCTCTGGAGGGGAGGAATGCTGGGTCCTCACATGATACAAGGTGAAATGGTATAAAAGGGACCAACTCCCTCTGTCAAGCCCCTCTAGAAGGGCACCTAATCCCATGTCTGAGGAAGGAGTCCTCGTGACCTAAACACCTCTTATAGGCTCTGCCTCTTAATCTGTCACATTAGAAACACCTGCGCTAGTTTGCTGATAATAATGGCTTTCAGCTTCATCCATATCCCTGAAAAGGACACGATCTTCTTTCTTTTTATCGCTGCCTAGTTTTTTTTATAGTGTATATGCACCACATTTTGAAAAATCCAGTCTATCATTGATGGGCATTTGGATTGATTGAGGGAACACACAATCAATGTCGGGGGAAGGTGGGGTGTGGGGGAGAGTGTCAGGAAATATAGCTAATGCATGTCAGGCTTAATACCTAGATGACAGGTTGATTGGTACAGCAAACCACCATGGGATACATTTATCTATGTAACAAAGCTGCACATCCTGTGCATGCACCCCGGAACTTAAATTGTTTTTTTCTTTTATTATTATTATTTTTTTTAAAGAAACACCTGAGTTTTGGAGAGGACACATTCAAAGCACAGCACTTCCTCATCAAACTTTAGATGAGACTCTATCCCTGGCTGTTACCTTACTTGGAGTTTTCTGAGAGACCCATAAGCAGAGGGCTCAGATTCTTGATTTTCGGATTCTGGATCCACAGAAACTGAAATAATAAATGTGTGTTGCTTCATGTTGCTAAGTTTGTGGAAATTTGTTATATAACAATAGATACCATATAATTACAGTAAGTTTTTTTTATTCAAATGTGGAAGTCTAGAATCTATATTTTAAACCACTATGCTATATTGCCTCTCAAAAAATATTTGTGTAATTAATGAATCAATGGATGGATGGACATAATGGTACCTTATAGAGCCATGTTTTAAGATGCTAAAATAACCCTGATCCCTAAACCTGTCAGAGGCATTATAAGAAAAGAAAAACATCAGCAAACTATTTGTCATGAACATAAGATATCCTAAACAAAATATTAGCAGAAGAAATCCAGTGAGTCATACAAATATAATACATTATGACCAACTTGGGTTTACTCCAGGAATGTAAGATTGGTTTATCAACTAAAAATTAATAAATTTAAAATACCATATTTATAAAAAGGAGGAGAAAAATCATATGATGATCTCAATAGATGCAGGAGGAGTATTTGATAAAGTTATATCTCCATTTGTGATTTTTCAAAACCCTCTTAGCAAATTTGGAAGAAGACAAAATCTATTTCCATTTGTAATCTTTTAAAAAGCTTCAGGAAGAGAAGAGTGTCTATATGGAACTACAGGAAATATTTTACTTAATGATAAATGTTGAAGGCTTCACTTAATTTTGGAAAGGAGAAAAGGCAGTCCACTATTTCCACTCCACTCATCATAGTATCAGGAGTTCTAGACAGTGTTAAAGCAGGAAAAAAGAGTGATAAGGAAATGGAGAATTAAAATTCTCAAAATTTGCTGGTGACATGATTATACAAGTGAAAAACAAAAGAATCTACGCAGAAGCTATTAGAATTAGTACAGTGATTTAGCAAGGTTTCTGGATACAAAATAAAGAACTCAATTGTACTTTTATATGTTAGCAGAAAGATATATAAAAATGAAATTTAGAATGTAATTTGTAAAAACTCAATACATACCAAAACGCAGGATTAAGTTCAATTAAATATGGACAAGACTGATAAAAAAACTATAAACCTTACTTCACTAGAAATAGCCAATGTCACTTATACAACACCATCACTAGTAATTCGCTAGCAGCTCCATTAGAGATATGACAGAGGCCATAATCAACATGGCGTGAAATACTGAAACATATGCTCAGTTAGCCATATTTTTTTTTATATTTCTAGCATTTCGAATGTATAGAAAACTGTGGAAATGATGCAGGTTTTGACTTTTCTTCCTTTCATTTCTTCCAGTGGCACTGTGTACTGGTTGCCTAGGAAACTGTTACAGCAGGGGACAGAACTGGCTGTACCATCACCCTGAGCTGGGCATAGTTTTCAGTGGTAGCTTGTTAGCTCTCAGCTCCCACGGAAGGGCACCTGTGCAGCTCTACTTGATACCAGAGTCATTCCAAAATGTAGAGGCTGTATATTTTGCTGTTAGCATTTTGGCAAAAAGAAAGAAGAAAGCGGTTGATAACAGTAACTGAGGAGGAGAGCCTGAACAGGCGATGTTGAAGGTAGAACTACGATGTGCAGGTGACAAGATCACAGAATAAAAAGAATGAGATACTTAAGTAAGCTTACTGACCATTTGAACAGCATGCTCTGTGGCACTGCTGGCAGATGGGAATGGGAGAGCTACCGACAAAAGCAACTTGGAAAGTAACTCAGAAAGAGGAGGAAATTTGAACTATTACGTGCCAGGATGTACAACTACAGCACTGTGTGTCTTTTTAAAAATCTTTTTGTTTGTTTTGTATTCATTACATCAGTTTTTCTCTTTCTCCCTCTCTCTTCCCACCAACCACTCAGATTCACACACACACACACACACACACACACACACACACACACACACACACACACACAAAGAGAGAGAGAGTCATTACTGTCTTCATGCTTTTTTTCTGTTTTTTTTTTCTTTAATTTTTTTTAAGAGATTGGTCTCTAATGTTGCTCAGGCTAGCCTCAAGCTCCTGGGCTCAAGCAGTCCTCTCCTGATGAACCTCCCAAGTAGCCTGGACCGTAGACATCAGCCACCATGCCGAGCATGATCCTAATTTTAACGACAGGGAGCATAACTCAAAAAGGCTAAATGGCTTGCTTAAGGCCATCCAGTTATTAAGCAATGAAGTTGGAATTAAATCCCAATCATGGCCCTTATAGACCCTTATCAGGCTGCCTTCAAAGCTGGGACATATTTTGGGACATGGGAAGAGGAAAGGGAGACAAAGGCCACCACAGATATAAAAAAAATGGAAAACAATATCACGCCGAAGAAAGAAGGTAGGAGGCAAGACTGGAATGTAGAGGGTGGAGGGTACACAAAGTTTAAAAGGTTATAGGGCAGATTAGGAAGGATCTCAAATACCAAACTGTAGAGCTGGTTTTTACTCTGTAACTACACTATCCATTACGGTCCCACTACTCATGGCCATGGAGGTAGTCTGAACTGGCATGTGCTTTGCACATAATATTGACACTGGATTTCTAAACCTTAATGTGAAAAAAAAAGGTCATGTAAAATGTCTGATTAGTAATTTTTATATTAATTCACACTGACAAAATATTTTGGATGTATTGGATTAGATAAAATACATTATTGAAATTAATTGTACCTGATTTTTTAAGATTTATTTTTAAATATGGCTTCTAAAAAATTAAAATTACATTTATCATTCACAGTATATTCCTATTGGTCATGGGATGCATTATAAAACATGGGGAGGGTAAGGCTGGGACTGGCTGCTGCTGAGACTAACGTTTTTCCTTACACACACACACACACGCGCACACACACACACACACACACACTCTCTCTCTCTCTGTCTGTCTCTCTCTCTCTTTCTCTCTCTCTCTTTCTCACCTCCATATTATCATTGTTATTTTTAAACTCCAGTCTCCTTAGGAATAGGCCACTCAAGACTCTCATCCTGCTAGGAAAAACTCTGAAATAAAAATAATGTAGCCAAATGTTTTTGCAAGAAATAAAGATGGATCCATTTAGCACTCAGAGAGTGTTTACATCTTAAAGAAAAAAGGTACCTGTGGGGAACAAAGCAATAGCAATGGCTTTGTAAGAAAAATAGGTTTCCAAAGTCTTTACTCCTACAGAAAGAGCGTTCAAGCATGGAGCTCTGGCTCACAAGATCACAGAGGAGAGCAGCCTCATAGCAGTCACCCAGTGACTCACTCTTGTTTGCCGTATGATGCTCCAGTCACTCTGACCTTGATATTTCATATGGTACCAAGAAATTACTCATCTCATCATCAAAATGGCAACCACCAGAAGGCAGCAACCCCTCCAAAACTGAGTGGCTTGAGCTGGCTTGCTAGAGTTAGTATAAAAAAAAAAGAAAACAAGTAAACAATAAACTCATATTTGATTGTTATTCAGGCTATCCCATTTTAGTTGTGCTTCGACATTTTTGTATACATAAATGTCTTCTATGTACATGGATATTTTTCACAGGTATTCTTTTTCTCTCAGAGGTGATGAACTAGATTAGTAGGGTGTACTGGGGACACATGGTCCTAAAGCTTCTTGCAAAAGCTGACTTGGAAATCACTCTATTTAATAAAGATGGTGAGAGTTGCAAGGCCAGTCGAAGGATAGAGAGGAGTTATTAACTGGATAATGTGATGCTAAACAAACAGCACTGGACCAGCAACCAAGAGACCTGGATTCCAGTTCTTGCCATGCAACTAGGAAGCTGTATAGCCTTGGGTAATTACCAACTCTTCTACACCCTACATCTCCTCTGTCAGATGAAGACCTTCTAAGTTGATGGCACTCAACCTTTGTTTACCTTCCAGACATGAAGGAGATGAGATACTCCCTGCTATAGGCTGAGTGTTTGTGTCTCGTCTAAATTCATACATTGAAACCTACTTCCCAGTGGGATGGTATAACAGAGGCCTCAGAGACCTCCCTCAGCCCTCCTGCCATATGAGGACACAGTGACAAGGCACCATCTATGAACGAAGAAGTGAGCCCTCACAAGACACTGAAACTGTCAGTACCTTGACCTTGGATTTCCAAGTCTCCCTAACTGTGAGAGACACATTTCTATTGTTTATAAGCAACCTAGTCTGGTATTCTTGTTATAGAATCCCAACAAAATAAGAGACTCCATTCAGGAACAGTCCCTCCAAATGAAAGAAAGAAAAAAAGATTACGAGCACCTCCTATTGGCAGGCACTTACTGTGCATTACAGCAGTAATTTTCAGCTGAAGAAACATGAACCTTGGGTTTCCAAATCTCCCGGTATGTAATCTCCCTTTTAGAATCATAAAGACTGTCTCATTTCTAAGATTTTTTTCTGGTGTTATGAAGATGAAGGAAATGTCTGAGATTCCTTCAACTAGAATTCCATAACATGCATTCCTTTCCTCCCTTTCTTCTTACTCTCATTTCTCGAATCCATACACCTCATTTTTGGAGACTACTTCCTGATGGATGTTGATTTGACTAAATCACTGAGGACACTATGCTCCCATGAAGAAGACTTTGTTAAACCAATTTAGTTTACAATTTCCCCAGTGTGGCAAAATGATTTTGATCAGGTGGGCTTGTCATACATTTGCTTCTCCCTGGAGATGTCCTACATTCTAGCATTCTTTAGTCTTCATCCACTAGAAAGAACAGGGTAAGTCTATTGTTCATAGTAAATTCTCAACCTTTAAATGTTTAACTCTCTTCTTAAGATGCTGTGCAATCTCATGTTCTCATGTCACTCTGTAATTTTAAATAAGGTCAGCTAGCATTTTCTGAACACCTTTTCTACATAAGATTGGCTTATATTTGGCAGAAGATAAAGCCAATGTGTGAGAAGTGCTGAAAGGTATAGATGCTAGAAGAACAAGACTATTGACCATGATCTGTGGTGATACAAAATTCATTTATTTATTTATTATTTTTTGAGACCGAGTTTCACTCTTGTTGCCCAGGCTGGAGTGCAATGGCGCGATATGGGCTCACCGCAACCTCCGCCTCCTGGGTTCAGGCAATTCTCCTGCCTCAGCCTCCCGAGTAGCCGGGACTACAGGCACGCGCCACCATGCCCAGCTAATTTTTTGTATTTTTAGTAGAGACGGGGTTTCACCATGTTGACCAGGATGGTCTCGATCTCTTGACCTCGTGATCCACCCGCCTCGGTCTCCCAAAGTGCTGGGATTACAGGCGTGAGACAAAATTCATTTTTACACTAAATTTCAGAAATATGAAATTTATATTGATCCCATGAAGCTCAATCCATAGCAGGTTCTTGTCTACTAGGTGAGTAACTTTAAAAAGTCAAGAGAAGCTTTAAATTTCTTGTATTATTGACAGAGTCCTCTACAAGAAGGTGAACAAAAATGTAATATGTTTCAATCATGAAGTAGCCAGATCTGAAGATTGTATGCTTTCAAATAACATAGTAACCTAAAATATCTAGACTTGTAATAGGTAAGAAAATAACTTGGTAATATTCACATTGCAAAAACAAAAGAGAGTTTACATATAGCTAGGAATGTTAGATAAAACTGCATAAGAAAATATTCTGGCTCTATGATGTTCTCAGGAATTAGGATTTGAGATGGTTTCTGGAAAGCAGGGAGGCTTTGGGAAGAGGGGGAGTTGGGGACATTTCCACAAAAGGAAATAAAATCAGCAAAACACAATAATCAGAAAGGAGAGGGAAGCCTTGTAAAAGTTTGTGGACTGTTTTGGCTGGGGCAGAGGGGTCAAGCTGTGGTGTAATAAGCAATGTAGATTAAGGACTGGATTTTTGAGTGCTCTGAATGTCAACTAAAAGATCTATTTTATTATGGAGGCAACACATTTTCTGATTAAGAGAATACAAGTTTACCATTAGACCAAAAAATGCTGAGTTAGCAGTTGTGCTGTATTAATCATATATTAGGTCACGGAAGAGCAATTTCGATTTTAGAATTGGTAGAGACCTTGAAGTTCTTATACTCCAAAAAGAAGTAGCCTTTGTTTGCTTTAGATGGAGCAGAGAAATTGGCAAATCAAAGGACATTAAAAAGAATAAAAGGAATGAAAATAAGGGGGACAGACAAAACAAGAAGGAGAATATGGTATCTATCACTAGAAGACTCTTGTCTAAGTCCTTTTATGGAGCTAGTTGTTAAGTGCCAAGAAAGAAAAAAGGAGTAAATTCCAGCCCTGGGCATCATAAGAGATGTTCCCTTGGCAGCATTTGTACCTACGCACATCTGGTTCCTACCTCTGCAGATCAAAACACCTTTTTAAAGAAATACAATATGCCAAAATTACCATTTTTAACTAGTAAGCTCTCTTTCAGTTGAGTTACCCGTTGCCAAAAACACCCTCTTGCTCTTTTTTGAATTTTAATGTTTTCTTTTTGAGCCCTTTTTACTGGTAGAAGAGATAAGATTTCACAAGCTAATTGAATACGTGCAGCATAACTGTTAACAGCCTCCCTTGTTGAAATCCAGGGAGCTGAAAATACTTTCTTTTTAGCTCTTCTGACAACTTGAAAAAAAAAAGAGTCTTAGTTTCTAAATGAAACTGCTCAAAGAGGAAAAACCTAGTAAAACAAATCAGTAATTTCTCACTGGTTTTCTTAAATGATAAATTAATGAATTTAAAATTCCCCATCCAATTGCTATGATGTGCACTATTTAATGGTGCAATGGCCCAGAACCCAAGACACCTGGATTACAACACTTGGCTTAGTCATTAATTTTTTCAGGAAAGGTGGGAATGGTAGACATAGGCATGTGTTTTTACCTCTCTAAACAACAAGGCTTAGTAAAATGAGGTAAAATTACTTTCTATTTTCCATTAAAATAATGAGAGACTTGATTCAGAATATTAAAAAGTTAAGAAATTTTGGAGAAGGTTTTCATGCACATGCTGGAGAAATGATTTTTCATGATCCTGTCTAAATACGTAAGGACATATATGGATGTATAGCACAAATACACACAAACATTTAAACATTGTGTCTTAGTTCTATGAATCTAAAGGCCAAGAAGGACCTCCAGTTTGTTTACACAGATTCCCATGATAATTTTAATAGAGAGAATCTGGAGATAACTGTATTTACAGATAGGTAAGTTATCAGGCCTACTAATTTGTGGCAAAGAGTAGATAAGTGGAAGCTTGACAGGTTATAGAGAAGTTACCTCCATAAAGTATGGGTTGATCAGACACGTCCAAAATTTTAAAGTTTATCTTGACAAGAACATTGTTTTCTTGGAGACCAAACTCATTAATTGTAGAATAATACTCTTTAAAGTCTAGGTGGATTTAAGAAGGAACTGGTGGCTTATTTAACATCCACTTATCAGTGGTTGCAAACACAGATGAACTCCAAGTTCTACCAGGAAAAACCGAAAGACCAAGAATTTCCAAAAGCACTGCCAGGTTTCCAGTTGGTTGGTGTCAGGCTAACATTGCACTTCCTTCAGCAGCAGTGATTGAGGAATCACACCAGAGAAATCATACCAGAGAAACAAAATAAGGAAAAAAATGAAAGACTTCAAAGAGGTGAATGAAAAAAAAAAAAATTACCTCATGCAAAAGCAAACTCTAAAAAGCAGAACCAAAAAATATAAAACTTTCTTTTCTCTGAAATATAAATGAGGCCATCTGCCAAGATATAGAACTTGAGTGATAGAGTCATTTTTAAACAAAGACATAGAATTGTTTTTTTATTTAGTCTCTTTTATACAGCAATTATTTTTGTATAGTGATAGAGAGGAAAAAAATTAGTATAAAGCTATGCAGCTTGGAAATAAGATTACTTGGGGATAAGTTTATTCTATTGAAGGGAAACTAGTAAGACTATGCATATAGTAGATGAGACTAGATACATAAGACAGACACCCCTAGATATCACCAAAAAATGATGTTTTTCAAACTTTATTGTGCATTTGAATCCCCTAGGAATCTGGCTAAAATGCAGATTCTAATTTACCAGCTCTGGAACTGGGCTGAGATTCTGCATTTCTAACAAGCTCCTCAGTAATCCTGATGTTCAGCATCCCTTCACCACATATTATTAGAAATAAACAGTAACAATTAAAATTATTAGAATAGTCAGCCCTAAAAAACCAACCCAATTATTGGTCCTGAATGACAGGATCACTCCACTGTAGTGACAGACGTATCAAGCACCCAGTGTTAGAAGCCACAAACTTTAAGATTATTAAGTTGATTTCCTCTTATCTCATGACATTATACTAACTGCCTTTTGATTATAATTTGATGTCTTGTGCAGATTTCCTTTAGAGCAAATTGTGCTGGTTAGTCAACCCAACTCCTGCAGGAAGATGACAGTATGGAAAGAGATTGGGCTTTGAAGCAGACAGAATAGGATCTGTTAGATATGTTGTTAATGATGATGAGTGGTGGAAACAAGATGAAGATGATGATGATAGTGACAACAGGCATTTTACTGTGTGCCTATCATGTGCCAGATACCGTGCTTAGTGATTTACACATATTAGATCAATCTTATGACTGAATTCTGGCACCCCTGACAGATAAGAAAACCCAAAGTTATAGAGCTAGTAATGGTCTGTACGAGACTTAAATTCATCACTGTCCAGATACAAATTGATTTTCTGTGCTAACATATTTATCCCAGCAGGAAAAGAACCTTTCATTATAATTGTTACTAAAGTAGGCACTCAATAAATGGTAATTATTTGTTCTACTTATTATATAGAGCTTTCTATGTGGTTATATTTGAATCCCTTGTGCATTTGGTTCACATGAGTCAGACTTCATAGCCTTATCAACTTGGATAAACTGACTTCTTGAATCTGTAAAGCTGAGGACTAAACTCCTAATCATGGTAAAGCCACCCCAGGGAGTCTATCTGAGCAATATTTTAAAAATTCAATCCAGATAAATGAAACATTTCTGAGATATTTACACCAAAGAAGTATTAATATTTCTATCTATAGGTTTTTCTCTGAAACTTTTTTAATATAAATCCATCCATTTGAGCTTGGCTAGGTATTTTCCTTATAAAGGGAATTTAGGTTTTTCCCTCTTATTTTTCACTAAACAGTTTCGAAAGTAATAAAATCCAATCTCCAACACAACCAGCTTGAAGTGAATGTGATGAAAGGTAAGCATTGCCAGTGACATGAAGCGTATGGATCTTAGTGGATGTTGGAAATGGTCAAGCACATACTACAACTTAGCAAAGCTCTCCTTTCATGAAGGTCAATGTCAATAGTCTTTTATGATGTCATATCTCTGAAGGATATTGTGTGCCCAAACCACGTATTGTGACCAAATGGTTCCTCCCATTTGCCTGACTACTGAAAAGCTCATCCTAAGACAGCAGACAGGCTAAATGAATGGTCACTTATAAAAAGCTAACCATAGAGCGAAGAACCAGTTCAAGTATATGGACTGAAATGTAGAGAAACCAGCTATGAGTTTTAGCATGGATCATATTTTCCCCTTAGCCATCTAATACAAAACTGCAGTAACTTTAATCTAATTCTTGAGCTAAGAAGGCTGAGCATGTCCTACCAGTGTTTAGTTCAGCCCAGGAAAAGAGAGATCAATGCTTCTCTGTCATTATTCAAATCAAATGCACCTTTTTTGGATTAGCATTTTCTAAGAGGTCCTCTTCTTAAATTTCCATTTGAACAGAACACAGCTATTTTATTTATTTGGATTATTTTTTAAATTTAGTATAAACATATTCACTCTAGAGAAATAAGAAACTTTTCAATTAAAAGTACCTTGCCTTTGTGCATGCAAAAAACCTTACATTGATGTGGTCAGGGCAGAGAAGGGCAGAGAGCTCCGCCAGGACTGACTAATGGGAACCACAGGGTTCACATGCCATGACTTTTCCTAAAGTAGTACAGGGGGCAGAGTCATGGTGAAAAGACTCATGACACCTACCACCATCACCTTAAGCCATCTAGCAGCAGGACAACAGCACGTGTTTCTAATGATGATCTGAATTAATAAACAACAGCTGTAGATAACCAATAACAAGCTAATAAGTAAACTGAAGTTATTAAGTCCCGGGGAGGCTTCCTGGTATTATCTGACACCTCTGTTCAATTTTACCTACTTTACTTCCCCCTTCTTGTTCCTTTTTACATCTACATACTTGCATTTTTCCTTCTCTCTATACGTGATTTAGTTCAGTGAAGAAACGGATCAGCTGATATTCACAATCTTCTGCTCTCAATACCAAAGAAAGTATAAACATAGGTAGATTCCATCAGAGATGAAGGAATCTCTCACTCTCAGTGTAATTTACTGGGCAGTTCAGTCTGGAGGAGGCATGCTTATCAATGCAGAGTCTCCAAAAATATTTTTTAGTCAATCTACTTTTGATGGGGTGCCAAGATTTTTTTTTTTTTTTGAATTACGATTTTAATTCCTTCTGGAAGATCTTATTTTGCAGTCTCTTAAAAATATTCAATGACTAATTGGTGATCATACATTAGATTCATATAAGGACATTTTAAAAATAAGAACATCTGGGATTCATGTAGCATCTTTTGAATCGGGACTCTAAAGGGTTTGGGGCAGGGCATCTATATTTTGAAAAGGCACTACAGGCAATTCTGGAAGGTGACTAGGACAGAGAACGATTTGCTGTTGCAAAATGAATTCCTTGTTCTGAGCTGATCACAACACTACATAAAGCTTGGCCTTAAAAGAAGTCTCAGCAAACTAACACAGGAACAGAAAACCAAACACATGTTCTCACTCAGAAGTGGTAGTTGAGCAATGAGAAAACATGGACACAGGGTGGGGAACATCACACACCAGGGCCTGTCAGGGGGTGGGGGTTAGGTGAGCCATAGCATTAGGAGAAATGTAGATGACAGGTTGATGGAAGCAGCAAACCACCATGGCGTGTGTACACCTATGTAACAAATCTGCATGCCCTGCACATGTATCCCAGAACTTAAAGTATAATAAAAAAATAAAATAAAATACAGTTTCAATGTCTTTTCTTAAAAGTATAATTTAAAATCAAAGCCACTTTTACATAATGTTAGGTGTTAGTATTATGGAATAAATGGTGGTCAATATTGTCAAAATCAATAACCTTTTTATAATTTCCTTAATCAGTAATTTATTAAAGGATACTCTGGCATTGTGTTTTCTAAAAATTTAATAAATAAAAACTTACATTTTTACTATCAAAAAAAAAAAAAAAGAAGAAGACTCACGTAACAGTTTGAAAAGAAGCCATGATGGGTATTAAAGAAAATTTGGTTTTCCTGGAAAAGTCATACACTTTTATAAGCACATAGAAAAAATAGCTTTTTTTTTTTTTTATAGCTCTGTTTCTTAAATACCTAATCTAACTTAGGAGACTGAGGCTGAAGCACCCCTTGAGCCCAGGAGATCAAGGCTGCAAATAGCTATGATCATGCCACTGTTCTCTAGCCTGGGCAACAGAGTGAGGCCGCATCTCAAAAACAAAACAACAAAATCTTGTTTACCATTCAGTTGCATGCCAATTAGGGACTAGATGTCCAAAATTTGAATCCATTTCACAATTATGTAACCCTTGTACTTAATTTTTATTTGTGTGTTTTTTTTTTTAAATAACTTACTCTTGCTACAAAAACAGAAAAATGACCATATAAATTTGTTAAAATAGATCTGATTCCTAAATAATGCTGCTTCCAGAAAAATATCTAGATTTCAAGAAAATTTACAAGGCAAAAATAGAAATTGATTAATGCAATTTCAATAGATTGATTAGAATTAACAAAATCATATAAAAAACAAGTTTTGAAGGTGACTGTTACCACTAAAAATCCAGGTAGTAATATACACAGTGCTTCTGCTTGGACTTTTGTTCTTAGAATGACTTACATAAGAGATTCCGCCTTAAAAAGAACAAGCAGTGGCTGATAGATAATGATTTGGCATTTCAGAAGTAACTGGATGATCATTATTATGCATGAGATATGTGGTTAACCTAGATAACTCTTAACTATTTCTAATTCAGAGATCCTAAGAAGCAAAAAAATCTTTAAATTTTCACCATGGACCTGAGTGCTCTCAATAATTTCAAAAACAAAATTTCAAAAACATCTTACTAGTAATTGAATGAGTGACTTAGACCATGACTCAGACGCTGAAGCAATTCTTTGTCACTATTTTACTAATTTAAGATGGGTGGGGTTTTCTCTTATGTAGGTGTCAATTAAGTTGTAGTTGGTTCAAAGATAAAGTAGAGCAAAACAATGATTATAAATGCCAAGTAAGTATAATGATGGCACCTATACTGTTAAGCAAACTTTAATAAGACAATATAGGGGAGTCTATATAGCAGTTCATGCCACATAGCATGGGGTAAATAAATGATAATGAGGATGGTGGTGACATTAGTTGTGGCAGTGCACCTGTGGAGGTTAAAACATTGTTTGGGGAGTATTTTGTCTTTGATATCATATACCAAAAAAAAAAAAAAAAACTGTCTATACATTTCCAGCAATAGGGCACCCCAGAATTATATTTATTTATTACATTATTTAAAAGACCATTCCTCTTTATTGGTGCTGAAAATACTGATAGGTGCCCTTAAATATGGTATAGCTCCAATGACACACTTTCCTTAACTTCCTTTACTCAGTACCTTTAGTGAGCCATAACGTGCTCTTCACTAGTTTCTTAGAGGAAAAAAATGCCTGAGTGATTATTTTACTACACCATGGTTTGATAACACAGCAAATTGATTTGTTCAGAGACAAATCTCACCTCTATGGCCACAGCTTATCATGAAATGAGTTGCTTGCTCTAAAATAAGAGGACCACACAAGAATATTTGGATGGCTCAACCATCTACTACTAAAGAAAACAACTTAAAGTGTGCAGAGTCAATGACATTCATCTCTAAGTAGGAAAAATAACTATAAAGACAAAAGTGTTACAAGCCTGTGGTACAGTAATAATTATGAACTCTGTGGGGAATTTTACAGCTTAAAAATAATCTCTTATTCGTATCTTTATTTCACTCACTAGCCTATGATATTGACAGAGCAGCTAGCGCTATCTCAATTGATAAGTGGGTAAACTGAAAATCAGAAAATGTAAATTATTTGTCTTGAAATAATGGAGTTTAACAAGAGGCAGAGCTAGAATATAAAAGCAAATTCTGCTTCTACTCCAATGTTCTCCGTATATCAGTCAATTTCATTTAAAATGATTGAACAATTTACCCTATATGCTGGAGGCTGATATCTTTTATAACTTCTTTGTTAGAATTAGAAAGCCCCTATGTGCATAAGTATACCTGTATAAGGTCATAAACACAGAAGGCAGGCAAGATTGAAATCAACTCTTTCTGTTTCCCAGGACCGATGCTGCATAATGGAACAATGAATGCATACATCTGAAGTATCAGCAGGTGTATTCATGGATTCCTTAACACCTCCTATAGCTGGTGCTCCTACAGCTAAAATTTATGAAAAGCTGTGTTCCAAAAGACATCTTTGCAAGTGTCAATGATCTAATTAGCTTTAAGAAAACTACCATAACTCTCAACTAGCATTTTCCTTCATTATGGGGGTTGTAATATTTCCCTCAGGATACCTCAGAAACTCCTGAATAATTTTCTGGAGAATTAAAAATACCCTTGTCATTCAGTGGGGAGAAGAGTTCTGAAAGGTAGAGTTTACTCTGTATCTTGGAAATTCCAGACTAGCTCTCTGGCCCACAGTTTAATATCAGTCTTATATATCTGCATTAAAGAACTAGTTCTATAAATAATTTTGATCATCAAATGTAGAGTTCTTTTCCTATCTGGTCCTTTGGTGTATTCATTCTTCCCCTCCTTGCTTTCTACACACCTGCCGCGTACTTTATGCCATTCACCTTTCTTCTCTCAAGCTCTAGCTGGGTGATATACTTATTTACAGCAAGGAAAGCCTCACTCCTAATGCCAGAACATAGTCAGCCATGATGGCAGAAACCAAGTACTCCCTTTCTTTACTGGTAAAGATGTTTCATTTCTTTAAAAATAAAATGGGGCCTATTTTTCTTTTAAATAAATCTGAATTCAATAACATTAGTAAAGTCATAGTTCATTTACATGTATATTAATAATAGTAATGGATCTTGTATACACACACACACTCATACACACACAAAAGATCAGCTAAGGAACCCAAGCTGGCTAAATGGCTTCCCAGAATACAGGTAATCTGTGTATCTCTAGTTTGTTTTCCCATCCATCAGAGGAAGCAGTGGTTTTTAGTGAGTACTGATAAAGTGGCTAAAGTGGTCTAACCATAAATTTTTCAATTCGAATGCTATTTTAACTAAATTTTTAACTTCAATAATTATAATACATAATATTTTCACTAGAATACAGTTACACTTTAAAAGGAATTTAATTGCAGGAAAAAATACGCTTAGAATAATGGCATAAGAACTAATTCCAGATGAATCCTTTAGTCATTTTAAAAAGAAACATGCCTAATCTTCTAAAACCATTAATAAAGTTTCCTGGCCACTTTCCAATATCAACTGAAATTTTAGGCAATAATCCATATAAATGTACAGTCCTTTCAACTGTAGTCATTTCAGGCACAGTCAGCACCTGACTGCAATCTCATGACCCCCTCAGCTGAGCACTTCACAAATTCCTGACACAAAGAAACCAAGAAAAATAAGAAATTCTGTGGCTGTTTTAAGCCATGAAGCTTTGGCGCAATTTATTATGAAACAATGGATAACTAACTTTCTAAAAGCTTTGGAACTCAAAAAAATAAAATCTATAAAATCTAGAAATTCCTAATATGTAAAATAAAATTTATTGGACAGTAATGAAAACTTAGCATTTAGCAAAGTGCCTTACAAATAGCATGGGCTACATTTTATTTACAAATATTAAAACATATTTCAAGAGTTTTAAAAGTATTTCATTTTGTAGCCATTTAGGTAACTTTCAGATTGAATGCTGGGCTTAGACAAAGCTCTCTTGGGGCTACAGTATATCAAAAGAGGATTTATATAGAAACTTTTTTCTCATTAAAATTGTAGTGAAATAATATGAAAGGAGAAAAGAACCCTAATGACTATGGGATATGACCAGTAATATCAATTTCCCATGTAAAGCATAACATATAAGGCTTCATGTTTTATTCTTGTCAATAGCAAGTTTCTGAAAGGTAGAGAAAGAGGTTTTTGTCCATAAAGTAACCATAAAGGATTTTACAAATGCAAATCAATAAGAATTCCCCTAATTGAATGCCCATCATTGACACTGAGCTGGCAGGTAGAGGGCCTCTGCCAAAAGATTTCAGAGCAGGGTGTGCAGCCTCTTCGGTTGCTGTTTCATGTGTCCTCTTCTGAGTCATCATTGATGAGAGTGTGGTATTTCCAACAGTAGGCGAATGAGCTAAGACAGAAGCTGCTTCCCCTCTCTGGGAAGTTAAGCACTGTTAAACCAGTCAATACTACTTCCTTGCTCATAGACATTGATAACAGAATTTCCTTAATCCAGAGGGTTTAGGCTCCTTCAACAGACTTTAGAAAGAGACTGCTAAGCCTAAAAATCTATTCGCCTACTTGCAATGACTGAAAGATCTTCCTCTCATTTCTTACCTCCTTCCATATGTGTCTATATCCATTACACTGCTTGCTAAGTGCCATTCTTTTT